>NW_026870019.1:0-21302 GCF_020882245.1 Rhopalosiphum padi
AACCGGTGGAGTCGAATACGAGTGATGCGCATGCGCTGCCTACGGATGATGATGGTTGCGCGGCAGCTAGTGACCGATCGACTACGATAGATCGATGAGTCCAGCCCTTGAGGCTGGCCAAAAGGCGGTTGACCTCCTATCATCCGTGTCCGGTCATGGAGCAAACAAACTCCTTTAGCTGCTTAGACCCCGTGCCACGCAATAGCGGGCGTGGTACTTAGAATATAACTGCAGTAATTTCCCGTAAGAAAACGAAAAAGAGGAAGGCGACCGGGCACCATTCCCGGCGCCGGCATATGCGCTGGT
The DNA here is from genome assembly GCF_020882245.1 of Rhopalosiphum padi. Taxonomy (NCBI): domain Eukaryota; kingdom Metazoa; phylum Arthropoda; class Insecta; order Hemiptera; family Aphididae; genus Rhopalosiphum; species Rhopalosiphum padi. The sequence goes on from NW_026870019.1 coordinate 307, forward strand.
CGCAGGCCGAATAAGAAAGCGTTGAAAACAGCTTGTTACAGACGGAACGTCACCGAATGGCGTAAAAATGCATCTAGCGTTGCTGAGCGAGTACTTACGGGTGTAGACCAGGGGGCTTTAATGCCCCCTGCGTCAGAGATGACCAAATACTGGGTTCCCATTATAGAGGGTAATTCTGAATCTCGTCCCCAGACCCCGGCCGTATCTTTAGACACACACGGCACACCGCAGAACGCAACGATATTTGATGTAATAACGCCCGAGGAAGTGTCTGAGTGCCTTCCCAGCAAAACAACTGCTCCCGGGCCGGACGGGTTTCCGGCGCGTCTGTGGCGACGTCTCCCCTGTTACTTGACAGCTGGCTTATTCAACCTGTTTGTCGCCTACAGTTCTTTGCCTCCTATCTTGGTGAAGTCCCGTACCGTCTTCGTGGCGAAGAAAGGAGACCAACAACAAACAGTGACATACAACAAAACCTACAAACACACAACTTAACTGATTTACAAAAAAAAACAACTGACTTTTACTCGACCGACACACAACTAACCAAATACATAAAACAAAACTATATCTCTATCTAAATGTATATTTTTTTTTCAAAAATAAATGTAATACATTAAACGATTCATTTATTTTTTTTATAGTTGTACTAAATAATGTGCCTGGTGAGTGTAATATGTATTAACCGGGCGAGTCTATATATATATATATGGAAAATCACGTTTACGAGCTGTTTGCCGGGAAAACCGTGGGAGATATGACGAAAACCAATAGAGATTAAATTGTTGTCCGTAGGGATCTGCATAAGTTCTATTATTTAGATTTTTCGAAAACGTGTTATTTAGGTTTTTTAAAAACATCGTATATGCAACGTGCTCTGATGTCTCATACATTAAATATAATATACATAGGTACTAAGACGTAGATAATAATGACCAAATCCAAATTGGGAAGTATTCCTAGAACTCATGGACGGGTTCGTGGTAGATAAAGACCAGAGTAATTGTCAATAATTGTATGCCTAAAAGTGAAGGGAAAAAAACCACTCAAAACCATAGTTAAATTAATAGGCGAAAGGCGCTGTAGGCCTATAACGCTTATAAATTAGAAGCAGCGGAGCAAGTAGCTTCTCTTGGAAATACTGGCCCCGCATCCGTAATAACATAATATATTATCACACACCGTATAGCGGGATCGTTCATGGTCACACGCGACATCATCATACGCGCGCTTGCGGTTTCACAGGAAATCATCGATATATGATTGACGCACAACACCGCAGAGATAACGCAGAGGCGTGGGAAGAAGCGGATGCAGGTGCAGATAACCAGCAGGGACCTGAAGGTACCACGGGGGCTTCTGGACGATATATAAGGGGGTCCAGATTAGGCACATTTTAGACGTGATCCACCAGAGTTAGAGCAAGCACCTTCACGTCACCCAGTTCAATATTTTATGTCTCTTGGACTTAGAATATTTTTCACAGTTTAATTTATTAAATCATTTGGACTTAGAATATTTTTCGAATAAAAACACTTAGAAATATTTCGATTGTTTTATTTCTCACGACTACATCCATTCCATAATACATCTTTCAATTGATTGTACGTGGCACGTTACATATACGTCAAACGCCATTTAAAAAATAAAAGTTTTAAATAATGACTTTTTGGAAAAACGAAAAACTGGTCCTAGTGAAGAATCCCTCGGAGAATAAATCGACCTCTATGCAAAATGTACGTCCGGCCATCGGTTTACCGGGAAAACGCGAATGAAAACTGACAATTTCGTGCTTTGGAAAATCACGTTTACGAGCTGTTTGCCGGGAAAACCGTGGGAGATATGACGAAAACCAATAGAGATTAAATTGTTGTCCGTAGGGATCTGCATAAGTTCTATTATTTAGATTTTTTTACATTAACATTATAAACATTTAACATATTATCGACATTTCTTCTTTAATGATATTCACAAAACTAAACAATTCCAAATATGAAATATTGATAAAACTTTTTTGTTATTCTCAGGAGAATTTCAAGTTTACCATGCGGCAACACTGGGTCTGTCAATCGTTCATGGACCGCCGACGACAATATTATCGCGCCCATGGTAGAACAGTCCCGCGACAGCTGATGGTTAAAGCTAATCAATACACGTTTACTCATAATGTAACGTTCTTCTTTCAAAATATTCTCTAAGTTGTTTACCACTGATTGTATTTACTTTTTGACATGCCGTAAGTGCCAAAAATACCGTTTTCGTGCCGTTCGAGAGGATACGTCAGTAAAATCAATTGGTCATAGCAGGCTAAACGCGCAATGTATGAGATTACGTAATATAACCGGACCCCCCGCACCGCAGATCACTTCCCAGCCCTAAACCACCTTAAATAATGGTTTGCAATTTTGCAAAAAATTTCTAAATTATCACAGCATCTAGCTCTATACGATGTGAAGTTTAAAATGTAAATAATCTTGGGCCAAAGTCCGATGTAAGACGCCTCTCGAGTCAGAGGTACCAGGGTAATCCTACGTGGCAAGACTAGACAACCTCTCGACAATTGTCCCACTTGCAAGTGCGCGAACAGACCGGTGTCGATTTTGAGTCGATCTGTATAAAGCCCGCTAGGGCGCTGTATCCGGTTCAGTTCCAGAGGTGCAGTCGGCGCACAGGTAAGGTGTTAGGTTTTTTATTACTGTGACTGGTGTTACTAGTATAAGTGAATTTTCACTTGGAAACTACACCACGAACGGATTTTTAGATTAAGGCTTTTTCAGCAGGGAAAATCGCACCGTAAGGAATGAGCCTCCTTGACGGGTGCTGGGGGAGTGGAGGGGGTGTTGGTGCCGTGCAACCCAGAGGCGGTTGACGGTATCCAAGCAAGACCGGGTATGGAGGAGGCTGGCATGGAAGTAGGCGGTTGTCGACCTGAGGCCAGGGTGTCCTCCTAAAAGGTTAGGATTGTAGGAAGAGACTTAGATAAGCTCCTTCTCGCCGAGAAGGAAAAGTTGTCGGCGGCCGCTCATCGGTCAATCTTGGACATCAGGGAGAGGTACGAGGTGCTCTTGGATGAGGCTTGCCGGCAGAACACCGTTCTGCTGGGAAGGATCGAGGAGGCCAGGACTGGGCATGTGTGCAGGGTGTGCTAGCTGTAACAAGAGATTAAGGGATGACGAGGGCGAGGGCGTTGGGCGCTTCACCTACGGCTCTGGGTCCATCGTGGACACAGCCGAATTGCGGGATTATACCTGCAATTTGGGACGTCGTGGGAGGGAGCACTCAGATGAGCTTCTCCGTCTCGTGGTGGCGATGAGACTGGAGAAGTCAACAATGACGAAGGCTAGGGAAGAGACCTTTCTGAGGGCCCGCGCAAAGATTATGAGTGTCGTGGACGAACTAGTCTACGCACAAATGATGATGCAGGGTAGGCTCATTGAGGCTCGGCACCTGAGGCCGACTGAGTTGGTGACGGAAACTAAAGTAGAAATCGGCGACGTGAGGGGTAAACCAACGGGGATGTCAGCATCACCGGGGGACACTCTGATCGGCGAGGATTTTGAAAAAGTGGTTTCCGACATTCATGCCGAGATAATAAAGGAGAGAGAAGAGCAGAAAGGAGCGCCGAAGAATAAAAAGAAGCGTGAAAAGAAGAGTGTGAAGAAGACCAAGAAAGCAGAGAAGTCAGAGGGTTCAAAGACCAATGCGGATTTGGAACCCGAGGCGTACAAGTGTCGTTTTTGTACAAAAAGTTTTGCCACCAAGATTGGTGTCGGTGTCCATGTTAGCAGTGCGCACGTGCAATTTGCCAATGACCTAATCGACGTGGTCAGGAGCAAGGCTCGATGGCCCGTCGAGAAACAGAGATTGTTCGCAGCGCTTGAGGCAGAACTCGTATTCAATGGTATTCCACCCGGCCAGATAAACGGCCAGCTTTATATTAAGCACCGGGGCCGCACCCAAGAATCTATTAAGGGGCGGCGAAAGACCCTTAAGCACCGCGAAATGGTGGCGACTCATCTCGCCTGTCTTAATGGGGACCCGATAGTACCGATTGCTGAGACGGTACCGGTGGAGTCGAATACGAGTGATGCGCATGCGCTGCCTACGGATGATGATGGTTGCGCGGCAGCTAGTGACCGATCGACTACGATAGATCGATTGAGTCCAGCCCTTGAGGCTGGCCAAAAGGCGGTTGACCTCCTATCATCCGTGTCCGGTCATGGAGCAAACAAACTCCTTTTAGCTGCTTAGACCCGTGCCACGCAATAGCGGCGTGGTACTTAGAATATAACTGCAGTAATTCCCGTAAGAAAACGAAAAAGGGAAGGCGACCGGGCACCATTCCCGGCGCCGGCATATGCGCTGGTCGCAGGCCGAATAAGAAAGCGTTGAAAACAGCTTGTTACAGACGGAACGTCACCGAATGGCGTAAAAATGCATCTAGCGTTGCTGAGCGAGTACTTACGGGTGTAGACCAGGGGGCTTTAATGCCCCCTGCGTCAGAGATGACCAAATACTGGGTTCCCATTATAGAGGGTAATTCTGAATCTCGTCCCCAGACCCCGGCCGTATCTTTAGACACACACGGCACACCGCAGAACGCAACGATATTTGATGTAATAACGCCCGAGGAAGTGTCTGAGTGCCTTCCCAGCAAAACAACTGCTCCCGGGCCGGACGGGTTTCCGGCGCGTCTGTGGCGACGTCTCCCCTGTTACTTGACAGCTGGCTTATTCAACCTGTTTGTCGCCTACAGTTCTTTGCCTCCTATCTTGGTGAAGTCCCGTACCGTCTTCGTGGCGAAGAAAGGAGACCAACAACAAACAGTGACATACAACAAAACCTACAAACACACAACTTAACTGATTTACAAAAAAAAACAACTGACTTTTACTCGACCGACACACAACTAACCAAATACATAAAACAAAACTATATCTCTATCTAAATGTATATTTTTTTTTCAAAAATAAATGTAATACATTAAACGATTCATTTATTTTTTTTATAGTTGTACTAAATAATGTGCCTGGTGAGTGTAATATGTATTAACCGGGCGAGTCTATATATATATATATGGAAAATCACGTTTACGAGCTGTTTGCCGGGAAAACCGTGGGAGATATGACGAAAACCAATAGAGATTAAATTGTTGTCCGTAGGGATCTGCATAAGTTCTATTATTTAGATTTTTCGAAAACGTGTTATTTAGGTTTTTTAAAAACATCGTATATGCAACGTGCTCTGATGTCTCATACATTAAATATAATATACATAGGTACTAAGACGTAGATAATAATGACCAAATCCAAATTGGGAAGTATTCCTAGAACTCATGGACGGGTTCGTGGTAGATAAAGACCAGAGTAATTGTCAATAATTGTATGCCTAAAAGTGAAGGGAAAAAAACCACTCAAAACCATAGTTAAATTAATAGGCGAAAGGCGCTGTAGGCCTATAACGCTTATAAATTAGAAGCAGCGGAGCAAGTAGCTTCTCTTGGAAATACTGGCCCCGCATCCGTAATAACATAATATATTATCACACACCGTATAGCGGGATCGTTCATGGTCACACGCGACATCATCATACGCGCGCTTGCGGTTTCACAGGAAATCATCGATATATGATTGACGCACAACACCGCAGAGATAACGCAGAGGCGTGGGAAGAAGCGGATGCAGGTGCAGATAACCAGCAGGGACCTGAAGGTACCACGGGGGCTTCTGGACGATATATAAGGGGGTCCAGATTAGGCACATTTTAGACGTGATCCACCAGAGTTAGAGCAAGCACCTTCACGTCACCCAGTTCAATATTTTATGTCTCTTGGACTTAGAATATTTTTCACAGTTTAATTTATTAAATCATTTGGACTTAGAATATTTTTCGAATAAAAACACTTAGAAATATTTCGATTGTTTTATTTCTCACGACTACATCCATTCCATAATACATCTTTCAATTGATTGTACGTGGCACGTTACATATACGTCAAACGCCATTTAAAAAATAAAAGTTTTAAATAATGACTTTTTGGAAAAACGAAAAACTGGTCCTAGTGAAGAATCCCTCGGAGAATAAATCGACCTCTATGCAAAATGTACGTCCGGCCATCGGTTTACCGGGAAAACGCGAATGAAAACTGACAATTTCGTGCTTTGGAAAATCACGTTTACGAGCTGTTTGCCGGGAAAACCGTGGGAGATATGACGAAAACCAATAGAGATTAAATTGTTGTCCGTAGGGATCTGCATAAGTTCTATTATTTAGATTTTTTTACATTAACATTATAAACATTTAACATATTATCGACATTTCTTCTTTAATGATATTCACAAAACTAAACAATTCCAAATATGAAATATTGATAAAACTTTTTTGTTATTCTCAGGAGAATTTCAAGTTTACCATGCGGCAACACTGGGTCTGTCAATCGTTCATGGACCGCCGACGACAATATTATCGCGCCCATGGTAGAACAGTCCCGCGACAGCTGATGGTTAAAGCTAATCAATACACGTTTACTCATAATGTAACGTTCTTCTTTCAAAATATTCTCTAAGTTGTTTACCACTGATTGTATTTACTTTTTGACATGCCGTAAGTGCCAAAAATACCGTTTTCGTGCCGTTCGAGAGGATACGTCAGTAAAATCAATTGGTCATAGCAGGCTAAACGCGCAATGTATGAGATTACGTAATATAACCGGACCCCCCGCACCGCAGATCACTTCCCAGCCCTAAACCACCTTAAATAATGGTTTGCAATTTTGCAAAAAATTTCTAAATTATCACAGCATCTAGCTCTATACGATGTGAAGTTTAAAATGTAAATAATCTTGGGCCAAAGTCCGATGTAAGACGCCTCTCGAGTCAGAGGTACCAGGGTAATCCTACGTGGCAAGACTAGACAACCTCTCGACAATTGTCCCACTTGCAAGTGCGCGAACAGACCGGTGTCGATTTTGAGTCGATCTGTATAAAGCCCGCTAGGGCGCTGTATCCGGTTCAGTTCCAGAGGTGCAGTCGGCGCACAGGTAAGGTGTTAGGTTTTTTATTACTGTGACTGGTGTTACTAGTATAAGTGAATTTTCACTTGGAAACTACACCACGAACGGATTTTTAGATTAAGGCTTTTTCAGCAGGGAAAATCGCACCGTAAGGAATGAGCCTCCTTGACGGGTGCTGGGGGAGTGGAGGGGGTGTTGGTGCCGTGCAACCCAGAGGCGGTTGACGGTATCCAAGCAAGACCGGGTATGGAGGAGGCTGGCATGGAAGTAGGCGGTTGTCGACCTGAGGCCAGGGTGTCCTCCTAAAAGGTTAGGATTGTAGGAAGAGACTTAGATAAGCTCCTTCTCGCCGAGAAGGAAAAGTTGTCGGCGGCCGCTCATCGGTCAATCTTGGACATCAGGGAGAGGTACGAGGTGCTCTTGGATGAGGCTTGCCGGCAGAACACCGTTCTGCTGGGAAGGATCGAGGAGGCCAGGACTGGGCATGTGTGCAGGGTGTGCTAGCTGTAACAAGAGATTAAGGGATGACGAGGGCGAGGGCGTTGGGCGCTTCACCTACGGCTCTGGGTCCATCGTGGACACAGCCGAATTGCGGGATTATACCTGCAATTTGGGACGTCGTGGGAGGGAGCACTCAGATGAGCTTCTCCGTCTCGTGGTGGCGATGAGACTGGAGAAGTCAACAATGACGAAGGCTAGGGAAGAGACCTTTCTGAGGGCCCGCGCAAAGATTATGAGTGTCGTGGACGAACTAGTCTACGCACAAATGATGATGCAGGGTAGGCTCATTGAGGCTCGGCACCTGAGGCCGACTGAGTTGGTGACGGAAACTAAAGTAGAAATCGGCGACGTGAGGGGTAAACCAACGGGGATGTCAGCATCACCGGGGGACACTCTGATCGGCGAGGATTTTGAAAAAGTGGTTTCCGACATTCATGCCGAGATAATAAAGGAGAGAGAAGAGCAGAAAGGAGCGCCGAAGAATAAAAAGAAGCGTGAAAAGAAGAGTGTGAAGAAGACCAAGAAAGCAGAGAAGTCAGAGGGTTCAAAGACCAATGCGGATTTGGAACCCGAGGCGTACAAGTGTCGTTTTTGTACAAAAAGTTTTGCCACCAAGATTGGTGTCGGTGTCCATGTTAGCAGTGCGCACGTGCAATTTGCCAATGACCTAATCGACGTGGTCAGGAGCAAGGCTCGATGGCCCGTCGAGAAACAGAGATTGTTCGCAGCGCTTGAGGCAGAACTCGTATTCAATGGTATTCCACCCGGCCAGATAAACGGCCAGCTTTATATTAAGCACCGGGGCCGCACCCAAGAATCTATTAAGGGGCGGCGAAAGACCCTTAAGCACCGCGAAATGGTGGCGACTCATCTCGCCTGTCTTAATGGGGACCCGATAGTACCGATTGCTGAGACGGTACCGGTGGAGTCGAATACGAGTGATGCGCATGCGCTGCCTACGGATGATGATGGTTGCGCGGCAGCTAGTGACCGATCGACTACGATAGATCGATTGAGTCCAGCCCTTGAGGCTGGCCAAAAGGCGGTTGACCTCCTATCATCCGTGTCCGGTCATGGAGCAAACAAACTCCTTTTAGCTGCTTAGACCCGTGCCACGCAATAGCGGCGTGGTACTTAGAATATAACTGCAGTAATTCCCGTAAGAAAACGAAAAAGGGAAGGCGACCGGGCACCATTCCCGGCGCCGGCATATGCGCTGGTCGCAGGCCGAATAAGAAAGCGTTGAAAACAGCTTGTTACAGACGGAACGTCACCGAATGGCGTAAAAATGCATCTAGCGTTGCTGAGCGAGTACTTACGGGTGTAGACCAGGGGGCTTTAATGCCCCCTGCGTCAGAGATGACCAAATACTGGGTTCCCATTATAGAGGGTAATTCTGAATCTCGTCCCCAGACCCCGGCCGTATCTTTAGACACACACGGCACACCGCAGAACGCAACGATATTTGATGTAATAACGCCCGAGGAAGTGTCTGAGTGCCTTCCCAGCAAAACAACTGCTCCCGGGCCGGACGGGTTTCCGGCGCGTCTGTGGCGACGTCTCCCCTGTTACTTGACAGCTGGCTTATTCAACCTGTTTGTCGCCTACAGTTCTTTGCCTCCTATCTTGGTGAAGTCCCGTACCGTCTTCGTGGCGAAGAAAGGAGACCAACAACAAACAGTGACATACAACAAAACCTACAAACACACAACTTAACTGATTTACAAAAAAAAACAACTGACTTTTACTCGACCGACACACAACTAACCAAATACATAAAACAAAACTATATCTCTATCTAAATGTATATTTTTTTTTCAAAAATAAATGTAATACATTAAACGATTCATTTATTTTTTTTATAGTTGTACTAAATAATGTGCCTGGTGAGTGTAATATGTATTAACCGGGCGAGTCTATATATATATATATGGAAAATCACGTTTACGAGCTGTTTGCCGGGAAAACCGTGGGAGATATGACGAAAACCAATAGAGATTAAATTGTTGTCCGTAGGGATCTGCATAAGTTCTATTATTTAGATTTTTCGAAAACGTGTTATTTAGGTTTTTTAAAAACATCGTATATGCAACGTGCTCTGATGTCTCATACATTAAATATAATATACATAGGTACTAAGACGTAGATAATAATGACCAAATCCAAATTGGGAAGTATTCCTAGAACTCATGGACGGGTTCGTGGTAGATAAAGACCAGAGTAATTGTCAATAATTGTATGCCTAAAAGTGAAGGGAAAAAAACCACTCAAAACCATAGTTAAATTAATAGGCGAAAGGCGCTGTAGGCCTATAACGCTTATAAATTAGAAGCAGCGGAGCAAGTAGCTTCTCTTGGAAATACTGGCCCCGCATCCGTAATAACATAATATATTATCACACACCGTATAGCGGGATCGTTCATGGTCACACGCGACATCATCATACGCGCGCTTGCGGTTTCACAGGAAATCATCGATATATGATTGACGCACAACACCGCAGAGATAACGCAGAGGCGTGGGAAGAAGCGGATGCAGGTGCAGATAACCAGCAGGGACCTGAAGGTACCACGGGGGCTTCTGGACGATATATAAGGGGGTCCAGATTAGGCACATTTTAGACGTGATCCACCAGAGTTAGAGCAAGCACCTTCACGTCACCCAGTTCAATATTTTATGTCTCTTGGACTTAGAATATTTTTCACAGTTTAATTTATTAAATCATTTGGACTTAGAATATTTTTCGAATAAAAACACTTAGAAATATTTCGATTGTTTTATTTCTCACGACTACATCCATTCCATAATACATCTTTCAATTGATTGTACGTGGCACGTTACATATACGTCAAACGCCATTTAAAAAATAAAAGTTTTAAATAATGACTTTTTGGAAAAACGAAAAACTGGTCCTAGTGAAGAATCCCTCGGAGAATAAATCGACCTCTATGCAAAATGTACGTCCGGCCATCGGTTTACCGGGAAAACGCGAATGAAAACTGACAATTTCGTGCTTTGGAAAATCACGTTTACGAGCTGTTTGCCGGGAAAACCGTGGGAGATATGACGAAAACCAATAGAGATTAAATTGTTGTCCGTAGGGATCTGCATAAGTTCTATTATTTAGATTTTTTTACATTAACATTATAAACATTTAACATATTATCGACATTTCTTCTTTAATGATATTCACAAAACTAAACAATTCCAAATATGAAATATTGATAAAACTTTTTTGTTATTCTCAGGAGAATTTCAAGTTTACCATGCGGCAACACTGGGTCTGTCAATCGTTCATGGACCGCCGACGACAATATTATCGCGCCCATGGTAGAACAGTCCCGCGACAGCTGATGGTTAAAGCTAATCAATACACGTTTACTCATAATGTAACGTTCTTCTTTCAAAATATTCTCTAAGTTGTTTACCACTGATTGTATTTACTTTTTGACATGCCGTAAGTGCCAAAAATACCGTTTTCGTGCCGTTCGAGAGGATACGTCAGTAAAATCAATTGGTCATAGCAGGCTAAACGCGCAATGTATGAGATTACGTAATATAACCGGACCCCCCGCACCGCAGATCACTTCCCAGCCCTAAACCACCTTAAATAATGGTTTGCAATTTTGCAAAAAATTTCTAAATTATCACAGCATCTAGCTCTATACGATGTGAAGTTTAAAATGTAAATAATCTTGGGCCAAAGTCCGATGTAAGACGCCTCTCGAGTCAGAGGTACCAGGGTAATCCTACGTGGCAAGACTAGACAACCTCTCGACAATTGTCCCACTTGCAAGTGCGCGAACAGACCGGTGTCGATTTTGAGTCGATCTGTATAAAGCCCGCTAGGGCGCTGTATCCGGTTCAGTTCCAGAGGTGCAGTCGGCGCACAGGTAAGGTGTTAGGTTTTTTATTACTGTGACTGGTGTTACTAGTATAAGTGAATTTTCACTTGGAAACTACACCACGAACGGATTTTTAGATTAAGGCTTTTTCAGCAGGGAAAATCGCACCGTAAGGAATGAGCCTCCTTGACGGGTGCTGGGGGAGTGGAGGGGGTGTTGGTGCCGTGCAACCCAGAGGCGGTTGACGGTATCCAAGCAAGACCGGGTATGGAGGAGGCTGGCATGGAAGTAGGCGGTTGTCGACCTGAGGCCAGGGTGTCCTCCTAAAAGGTTAGGATTGTAGGAAGAGACTTAGATAAGCTCCTTCTCGCCGAGAAGGAAAAGTTGTCGGCGGCCGCTCATCGGTCAATCTTGGACATCAGGGAGAGGTACGAGGTGCTCTTGGATGAGGCTTGCCGGCAGAACACCGTTCTGCTGGGAAGGATCGAGGAGGCCAGGACTGGGCATGTGTGCAGGGTGTGCTAGCTGTAACAAGAGATTAAGGGATGACGAGGGCGAGGGCGTTGGGCGCTTCACCTACGGCTCTGGGTCCATCGTGGACACAGCCGAATTGCGGGATTATACCTGCAATTTGGGACGTCGTGGGAGGGAGCACTCAGATGAGCTTCTCCGTCTCGTGGTGGCGATGAGACTGGAGAAGTCAACAATGACGAAGGCTAGGGAAGAGACCTTTCTGAGGGCCCGCGCAAAGATTATGAGTGTCGTGGACGAACTAGTCTACGCACAAATGATGATGCAGGGTAGGCTCATTGAGGCTCGGCACCTGAGGCCGACTGAGTTGGTGACGGAAACTAAAGTAGAAATCGGCGACGTGAGGGGTAAACCAACGGGGATGTCAGCATCACCGGGGGACACTCTGATCGGCGAGGATTTTGAAAAAGTGGTTTCCGACATTCATGCCGAGATAATAAAGGAGAGAGAAGAGCAGAAAGGAGCGCCGAAGAATAAAAAGAAGCGTGAAAAGAAGAGTGTGAAGAAGACCAAGAAAGCAGAGAAGTCAGAGGGTTCAAAGACCAATGCGGATTTGGAACCCGAGGCGTACAAGTGTCGTTTTTGTACAAAAAGTTTTGCCACCAAGATTGGTGTCGGTGTCCATGTTAGCAGTGCGCACGTGCAATTTGCCAATGACCTAATCGACGTGGTCAGGAGCAAGGCTCGATGGCCCGTCGAGAAACAGAGATTGTTCGCAGCGCTTGAGGCAGAACTCGTATTCAATGGTATTCCACCCGGCCAGATAAACGGCCAGCTTTATATTAAGCACCGGGGCCGCACCCAAGAATCTATTAAGGGGCGGCGAAAGACCCTTAAGCACCGCGAAATGGTGGCGACTCATCTCGCCTGTCTTAATGGGGACCCGATAGTACCGATTGCTGAGACGGTACCGGTGGAGTCGAATACGAGTGATGCGCATGCGCTGCCTACGGATGATGATGGTTGCGCGGCAGCTAGTGACCGATCGACTACGATAGATCGATTGAGTCCAGCCCTTGAGGCTGGCCAAAAGGCGGTTGACCTCCTATCATCCGTGTCCGGTCATGGAGCAAACAAACTCCTTTTAGCTGCTTAGACCCGTGCCACGCAATAGCGGCGTGGTACTTAGAATATAACTGCAGTAATTCCCGTAAGAAAACGAAAAAGGGAAGGCGACCGGGCACCATTCCCGGCGCCGGCATATGCGCTGGTCGCAGGCCGAATAAGAAAGCGTTGAAAACAGCTTGTTACAGACGGAACGTCACCGAATGGCGTAAAAATGCATCTAGCGTTGCTGAGCGAGTACTTACGGGTGTAGACCAGGGGGCTTTAATGCCCCCTGCGTCAGAGATGACCAAATACTGGGTTCCCATTATAGAGGGTAATTCTGAATCTCGTCCCCAGACCCCGGCCGTATCTTTAGACACACACGGCACACCGCAGAACGCAACGATATTTGATGTAATAACGCCCGAGGAAGTGTCTGAGTGCCTTCCCAGCAAAACAACTGCTCCCGGGCCGGACGGGTTTCCGGCGCGTCTGTGGCGACGTCTCCCCTGTTACTTGACAGCTGGCTTATTCAACCTGTTTGTCGCCTACAGTTCTTTGCCTCCTATCTTGGTGAAGTCCCGTACCGTCTTCGTGGCGAAGAAAGGAGACCAACAACAAACAGTGACATACAACAAAACCTACAAACACACAACTTAACTGATTTACAAAAAAAAACAACTGACTTTTACTCGACCGACACACAACTAACCAAATACATAAAACAAAACTATATCTCTATCTAAATGTATATTTTTTTTTCAAAAATAAATGTAATACATTAAACGATTCATTTATTTTTTTTATAGTTGTACTAAATAATGTGCCTGGTGAGTGTAATATGTATTAACCGGGCGAGTCTATATATATATATATGGAAAATCACGTTTACGAGCTGTTTGCCGGGAAAACCGTGGGAGATATGACGAAAACCAATAGAGATTAAATTGTTGTCCGTAGGGATCTGCATAAGTTCTATTATTTAGATTTTTCGAAAACGTGTTATTTAGGTTTTTTAAAAACATCGTATATGCAACGTGCTCTGATGTCTCATACATTAAATATAATATACATAGGTACTAAGACGTAGATAATAATGACCAAATCCAAATTGGGAAGTATTCCTAGAACTCATGGACGGGTTCGTGGTAGATAAAGACCAGAGTAATTGTCAATAATTGTATGCCTAAAAGTGAAGGGAAAAAAACCACTCAAAACCATAGTTAAATTAATAGGCGAAAGGCGCTGTAGGCCTATAACGCTTATAAATTAGAAGCAGCGGAGCAAGTAGCTTCTCTTGGAAATACTGGCCCCGCATCCGTAATAACATAATATATTATCACACACCGTATAGCGGGATCGTTCATGGTCACACGCGACATCATCATACGCGCGCTTGCGGTTTCACAGGAAATCATCGATATATGATTGACGCACAACACCGCAGAGATAACGCAGAGGCGTGGGAAGAAGCGGATGCAGGTGCAGATAACCAGCAGGGACCTGAAGGTACCACGGGGGCTTCTGGACGATATATAAGGGGGTCCAGATTAGGCACATTTTAGACGTGATCCACCAGAGTTAGAGCAAGCACCTTCACGTCACCCAGTTCAATATTTTATGTCTCTTGGACTTAGAATATTTTTCACAGTTTAATTTATTAAATCATTTGGACTTAGAATATTTTTCGAATAAAAACACTTAGAAATATTTCGATTGTTTTATTTCTCACGACTACATCCATTCCATAATACATCTTTCAATTGATTGTACGTGGCACGTTACATATACGTCAAACGCCATTTAAAAAATAAAAGTTTTAAATAATGACTTTTTGGAAAAACGAAAAACTGGTCCTAGTGAAGAATCCCTCGGAGAATAAATCGACCTCTATGCAAAATGTACGTCCGGCCATCGGTTTACCGGGAAAACGCGAATGAAAACTGACAATTTCGTGCTTTGGAAAATCACGTTTACGAGCTGTTTGCCGGGAAAACCGTGGGAGATATGACGAAAACCAATAGAGATTAAATTGTTGTCCGTAGGGATCTGCATAAGTTCTATTATTTAGATTTTTTTACATTAACATTATAAACATTTAACATATTATCGACATTTCTTCTTTAATGATATTCACAAAACTAAACAATTCCAAATATGAAATATTGATAAAACTTTTTTGTTATTCTCAGGAGAATTTCAAGTTTACCATGCGGCAACACTGGGTCTGTCAATCGTTCATGGACCGCCGACGACAATATTATCGCGCCCATGGTAGAACAGTCCCGCGACAGCTGATGGTTAAAGCTAATCAATACACGTTTACTCATAATGTAACGTTCTTCTTTCAAAATATTCTCTAAGTTGTTTACCACTGATTGTATTTACTTTTTGACATGCCGTAAGTGCCAAAAATACCGTTTTCGTGCCGTTCGAGAGGATACGTCAGTAAAATCAATTGGTCATAGCAGGCTAAACGCGCAATGTATGAGATTACGTAATATAACCGGACCCCCCGCACCGCAGATCACTTCCCAGCCCTAAACCACCTTAAATAATGGTTTGCAATTTTGCAAAAAATTTCTAAATTATCACAGCATCTAGCTCTATACGATGTGAAGTTTAAAATGTAAATAATCTTGGGCCAAAGTCCGATGTAAGACGCCTCTCGAGTCAGAGGTACCAGGGTAATCCTACGTGGCAAGACTAGACAACCTCTCGACAATTGTCCCACTTGCAAGTGCGCGAACAGACCGGTGTCGATTTTGAGTCGATCTGTATAAAGCCCGCTAGGGCGCTGTATCCGGTTCAGTTCCAGAGGTGCAGTCGGCGCACAGGTAAGGTGTTAGGTTTTTTATTACTGTGACTGGTGTTACTAGTATAAGTGAATTTTCACTTGGAAACTACACCACGAACGGATTTTTAGATTAAGGCTTTTTCAGCAGGGAAAATCGCACCGTAAGGAATGAGCCTCCTTGACGGGTGCTGGGGGAGTGGAGGGGGTGTTGGTGCCGTGCAACCCAGAGGCGGTTGACGGTATCCAAGCAAGACCGGGTATGGAGGAGGCTGGCATGGAAGTAGGCGGTTGTCGACCTGAGGCCAGGGTGTCCTCCTAAAAGGTTAGGATTGTAGGAAGAGACTTAGATAAGCTCCTTCTCGCCGAGAAGGAAAAGTTGTCGGCGGCCGCTCATCGGTCAATCTTGGACATCAGGGAGAGGTACGAGGTGCTCTTGGATGAGGCTTGCCGGCAGAACACCGTTCTGCTGGGAAGGATCGAGGAGGCCAGGACTGGGCATGTGTGCAGGGTGTGCTAGCTGTAACAAGAGATTAAGGGATGACGAGGGCGAGGGCGTTGGGCGCTTCACCTACGGCTCTGGGTCCATCGTGGACACAGCCGAATTGCGGGATTATACCTGCAATTTGGGACGTCGTGGGAGGGAGCACTCAGATGAGCTTCTCCGTCTCGTGGTGGCGATGAGACTGGAGAAGTCAACAATGACGAAGGCTAGGGAAGAGACCTTTCTGAGGGCCCGCGCAAAGATTATGAGTGTCGTGGACGAACTAGTCTACGCACAAATGATGATGCAGGGTAGGCTCATTGAGGCTCGGCACCTGAGGCCGACTGAGTTGGTGACGGAAACTAAAGTAGAAATCGGCGACGTGAGGGGTAAACCAACGGGGATGTCAGCATCACCGGGGGACACTCTGATCGGCGAGGATTTTGAAAAAGTGGTTTCCGACATTCATGCCGAGATAATAAAGGAGAGAGAAGAGCAGAAAGGAGCGCCGAAGAATAAAAAGAAGCGTGAAAAGAAGAGTGTGAAGAAGACCAAGAAAGCAGAGAAGTCAGAGGGTTCAAAGACCAATGCGGATTTGGAACCCGAGGCGTACAAGTGTCGTTTTTGTACAAAAAGTTTTGCCACCAAGATTGGTGTCGGTGTCCATGTTAGCAGTGCGCACGTGCAATTTGCCAATGACCTAATCGACGTGGTCAGGAGCAAGGCTCGATGGCCCGTCGAGAAACAGAGATTGTTCGCAGCGCTTGAGGCAGAACTCGTATTCAATGGTATTCCACCCGGCCAGATAAACGGCCAGCTTTATATTAAGCACCGGGGCCGCACCCAAGAATCTATTAAGGGGCGGCGAAAGACCCTTAAGCACCGCGAAATGGTGGCGACTCATCTCGCCTGTCTTAATGGGGACCCGATAGTACCGATTGCTGAGACGGTACCGGTGGAGTCGAATACGAGTGATGCGCATGCGCTGCCTACGGATGATGATGGTTGCGCGGCAGCTAGTGACCGATCGACTACGATAGATCGATTGAGTCCAGCCCTTGAGGCTGGCCAAAAGGCGGTTGACCTCCTATCATCCGTGTCCGGTCATGGAGCAAACAAACTCCTTTTAGCTGCTTAGACCCGTGCCACGCAATAGCGGCGTGGTACTTAGAATATAACTGCAGTAATTCCCGTAAGAAAACGAAAAAGGGAAGGCGACCGGGCACCATTCCCGGCGCCGGCATATGCGCTGGTCGCAGGCCGAATAAGAAAGCGTTGAAAACAGCTTGTTACAGACGGAACGTCACCGAATGGCGTAAAAATGCATCTAGCGTTGCTGAGCGAGTACTTACGGGTGTAGACCAGGGGGCTTTAATGCCCCCTGCGTCAGAGATGACCAAATACTGGGTTCCCATTATAGAGGGTAATTCTGAATCTCGTCCCCAGACCCCGGCCGTATCTTTAGACACACACGGCACACCGCAGAACGCAACGATATTTGATGTAATAACGCCCGAGGAAGTGTCTGAGTGCCTTCCCAGCAAAACAACTGCTCCCGGGCCGGACGGGTTTCCGGCGCGTCTGTGGCGACGTCTCCCCTGTTACTTGACAGCTGGCTTATTCAACCTGTTTGTCGCCTACAGTTCTTTGCCTCCTATCTTGGTGAAGTCCCGTACCGTCTTCGTGGCGAAGAAAGGAGACCAACAACAAACAGTGACATACAACAAAACCTACAAACACACAACTTAACTGATTTACAAAAAAAAACAACTGACTTTTACTCGACCGACACACAACTAACCAAATACATAAAACAAAACTATATCTCTATCTAAATGTATATTTTTTTTTCAAAAATAAATGTAATACATTAAACGATTCATTTATTTTTTTTATAGTTGTACTAAATAATGTGCCTGGTGAGTGTAATATGTATTAACCGGGCGAGTCTATATATATATATATGGAAAATCACGTTTACGAGCTGTTTGCCGGGAAAACCGTGGGAGATATGACGAAAACCAATAGAGATTAAATTGTTGTCCGTAGGGATCTGCATAAGTTCTATTATTTAGATTTTTCGAAAACGTGTTATTTAGGTTTTTTAAAAACATCGTATATGCAACGTGCTCTGATGTCTCATACATTAAATATAATATACATAGGTACTAAGACGTAGATAATAATGACCAAATCCAAATTGGGAAGTATTCCTAGAACTCATGGACGGGTTCGTGGTAGATAAAGACCAGAGTAATTGTCAATAATTGTATGCCTAAAAGTGAAGGGAAAAAAACCACTCAAAACCATAGTTAAATTAATAGGCGAAAGGCGCTGTAGGCCTATAACGCTTATAAATTAGAAGCAGCGGAGCAAGTAGCTTCTCTTGGAAATACTGGCCCCGCATCCGTAATAACATAATATATTATCACACACCGTATAGCGGGATCGTTCATGGTCACACGCGACATCATCATACGCGCGCTTGCGGTTTCACAGGAAATCATCGATATATGATTGACGCACAACACCGCAGAGATAACGCAGAGGCGTGGGAAGAAGCGGATGCAGGTGCAGATAACCAGCAGGGACCTGAAGGTACCACGGGGGCTTCTGGACGATATATAAGGGGGTCCAGATTAGGCACATTTTAGACGTGATCCACCAGAGTTAGAGCAAGCACCTTCACGTCACCCAGTTCAATATTTTATGTCTCTTGGACTTAGAATATTTTTCACAGTTTAATTTATTAAATCATTTGGACTTAGAATATTTTTCGAATAAAAACACTTAGAAATATTTCGATTGTTTTATTTCTCACGACTACATCCATTCCATAATACATCTTTCAATTGATTGTACGTGGCACGTTACATATACGTCAAACGCCATTTAAAAAATAAAAGTTTTAAATAATGACTTTTTGGAAAAACGAAAAACTGGTCCTAGTGAAGAATCCCTCGGAGAATAAATCGACCTCTATGCAAAATGTACGTCCGGCCATCGGTTTACCGGGAAAACGCGAATGAAAACTGACAATTTCGTGCTTTGGAAAATCACGTTTACGAGCTGTTTGCCGGGAAAACCGTGGGAGATATGACGAAAACCAATAGAGATTAAATTGTTGTCCGTAGGGATCTGCATAAGTTCTATTATTTAGATTTTTTTACATTAACATTATAAACATTTAACATATTATCGACATTTCTTCTTTAATGATATTCACAAAACTAAACAATTCCAAATATGAAATATTGATAAAACTTTTTTGTTATTCTCAGGAGAATTTCAAGTTTACCATGCGGCAACACTGGGTCTGTCAATCGTTCATGGACCGCCGACGACAATATTATCGCGCCCATGGTAGAACAGTCCCGCGACAGCTGATGGTTAAAGCTAATCAATACACGTTTACTCATAATGTAACGTTCTTCTTTCAAAATATTCTCTAAGTTGTTTACCACTGATTGTATTTACTTTTTGACATGCCGTAAGTGCCAAAAATACCGTTTTCGTGCCGTTCGAGAGGATACGTCAGTAAAATCAATTGGTCATAGCAGGCTAAACGCGCAATGTATGAGATTACGTAATATAACCGGACCCCCCGCACCGCAGATCACTTCCCAGCCCTAAACCACCTTAAATAATGGTTTGCAATTTTGCAAAAAATTTCTAAATTATCACAGCATCTAGCTCTATACGATGTGAAGTTTAAAATGTAAATAATCTTGGGCCAAAGTCCGATGTAAGACGCCTCTCGAGTCAGAGGTACCAGGGTAATCCTACGTGGCAAGACTAGACAACCTCTCGACAATTGTCCCACTTGCAAGTGCGCGAACAGACCGGTGTCGATTTTGAGTCGATCTGTATAAAGCCCGCTAGGGCGCTGTATCCGGTTCAGTTCCAGAGGTGCAGTCGGCGCACAGGTAAGGTGTTAGGTTTTTTATTACTGTGACTGGTGTTACTAGTATAAGTGAATTTTCACTTGGAAACTACACCACGAACGGATTTTTAGATTAAGGCTTTTTCAGCAGGGAAAATCGCACCGTAAGGAATGAGCCTCCTTGACGGGTGCTGGGGGAGTGGAGGGGGTGTTGGTGCCGTGCAACCCAGAGGCGGTTGACGGTATCCAAGCAAGACCGGGTATGGAGGAGGCTGGCATGGAAGTAGGCGGTTGTCGACCTGAGGCCAGGGTGTCCTCCTAAAAGGTTAGGATTGTAGGAAGAGACTTAGATAAGCTCCTTCTCGCCGAGAAGGAAAAGTTGTCGGCGGCCGCTCATCGGTCAATCTTGGACATCAGGGAGAGGTACGAGGTGCTCTTGGATGAGGCTTGCCGGCAGAACACCGTTCTGCTGGGAAGGATCGAGGAGGCCAGGACTGGGCATGTGTGCAGGGTGTGCTAGCTGTAACAAGAGATTAAGGGATGACGAGGGCGAGGGCGTTGGGCGCTTCACCTACGGCTCTGGGTCCATCGTGGACACAGCCGAATTGCGGGATTATACCTGCAATTTGGGACGTCGTGGGAGGGAGCACT
This sequence comes from Rhopalosiphum padi, assembly GCF_020882245.1. NCBI lineage: Eukaryota > Metazoa > Arthropoda > Insecta > Hemiptera > Aphididae > Rhopalosiphum > Rhopalosiphum padi. The sequence goes on from NW_026870019.1 coordinate 21,055, forward strand.
CAGATGAGCTTCTCCGTCTCGTGGTGGCGATGAGACTGGAGAAGTCAACAATGACGAAGGCTAGGGAAGAGACCTTTCTGAGGGCCCGCGCAAAGATTATGAGTGTCGTGGACGAACTAGTCTACGCACAAATGATGATGCAGGGTAGGCTCATTGAGGCTCGGCACCTGAGGCCGACTGAGTTGGTGACGGAAACTAAAGTAGAAATCGGCGACGTGAGGGGTAAACCAACGGGGATGTCAGCATCA
>NW_026870020.1:0-20895 GCF_020882245.1 Rhopalosiphum padi
AAAAAGTAAAATTTAATTAAATATTATTATTATAATTATTTTATTCTATTAAATTTTATTTAAAACTAGGATTAGATACCCTATTATAAAAATTTAAATTAATTTACTAAAAAATTAATAGTTATGTTCTTTAAATTTAAAAAATTTGGCGGTATTTTAGTCTTATTAGAGGAACCTGTTTATTAATTGATAATCCACGATTAATTTTACTTATTTAATTAATTCATATATCGCTGTCATGAATATATTAAAAAATTTATTTTCTTTATTTATTATTATAATTTATGTTAAGTCAAGATGTGGTTTATAAATAAGAATATAATGGGTTACATTAAATTTTATTTTTGGATTTTAAATGAAAATTAAAATGAAATTGGATTTAATAGTAAATTTATTTATTTTGTTAATATGAAGAAAGATCTAAAATATGTACATATTGCCCGTCATTCTTATTAAAAATAAGACAAGTCGTAACAAAGTAAATGTACTGGAAAGTGTATTTAGAAAGATTAAATAAATATCTAAATTTAAGTATATCATTTACAATGTAAGATGTTGTTAAACTTTATTTAAATTTATTTTATTAATATAATAATTTTTATTTGATTTTTTATAAAAATAATTTATTTATTTAAGGTTTTAGTATTTATTAAAAATTAATTTATAGATTTATAGTTTAATAGTATTGTGAAAGAAATAATTAAATTTATAAAAGAATTAATTTAGTACCTTTTGTATCAGGGTTGATTAAAATTTTTAATTTTTTTTTAAATTCTCAAAATTTATAGAGTTAATTTTATTATTAATTTATTGTGTTATAAATATTTATAAAATAATATTAGTTTTGAAATTTAATTCGTTATATTATATTTAGTTATTTAAGATTTAAATTTAATTTAAAATTTTAAAAGTTATTTTGATTTTGTTGATTAATATTTTAAATTTAAATTATTTTAGGGATAAGCTTGAAATTTTTATATAATAATTTATTTATTTTAATAATTTATAGGAATAGAAATTTTTATTTAAGTTTGTAAAAATTTATTATTTATTTATTTTTAATTTATTATAAATTATTTATTATTAATATTAAATTTTATTAATGAATATTTAATTAATAGTAATAATGATTAAATTAGTATAATTTACATTTATAAATTATGAATTCGGCAAAAATTATTTTCATCTGTTTAACAAAAACATTGTATTAAGTTTAATTTAATATAGGATCTGCTCAATGATTTATTAAATAGCTGCAGTATTTTGACTGTGCAAAGGTAGCATAATAATTAGTCTTTTAATTGAGGACTTGTATGAAAGATTTGATGAGAAATAAACTTTATTATTTATATAATTAAAATTTTATTTTTAAGTAAAAAAGCTTAAATTATTTAAAGGGACGATAAGACCCTATAAAACTTTATAAATTTTAATTTTAATTTTTTTGGTTTTATAAATATTTTATTTTTATAATTTATTTTATTGGGGTGATAAAAAAAATTAATAAACTTTTTTTAAAATTTAACATTATTTAATGAATTTTTGAATTAAAATTTTTAATTAAAGGAAAAAGTTACTTTAGGGATAACAGCGTAATTAATTTTTTAAGTCCAAATTTAAAAATTAGTTTGCGACCTCGATGTTGAATTAAGATTAATCTTAGGTGCAAAATTTTAAGTATTAGGTCTGTTCGACCTTTAAATTCTTACATGATTTGAGTTCAAACCGGTGTAAGCCAGGTTGGTTTCTATCTTTTAAAAATTAATTTGTTTTAGTACGAAAGGATTAAATAATTAAATTAAATTTTTATTAAATGAATAAAAATAATTTAACTATTTTGGCAGATAATTGTGTTAAATTTAGAATTTAATTATATAATTTTTATTATAGATAGTAATTTTTATATTTGTTATAATTATTAATTTTTTGATTTTATTTTTAATAGTTTTTATAAGAGTTGCTTTTTTTACTTTATTAGAGCGTAAAGTTTTAGGTTATATTCAATTACGTAAAGGTCCGAATAAGTTTTTGATTAAAGGTATTTTTCAACCTATAGGTGATGGGTTAAAATTATTTTTTAAAGAAGTTAATTATCCGAGTAATATAAATTTTTTTATTTTTATAATTTCTCCTTTATTGGGTTTATTAATTTCAATTTTTTTTTGATTTATTTATCCTTATATTGGTATGAACTATATTATAGGATTTGGTTTAATTTATATATTTTGTTGTTCAAGTTTAATAGTTTATATTTTTTTAATAATTAGATGATCTTCGAATTCTAATTATTCAGTTTTAGGTATAATTCGGTTTATTTCTCAAATGATTTCATATGAAGTTAGAATAATAATTATTATTATAAATTTAATATTTTTAATTAATAGTTTTAATTTAAATGATTTTTATATCTATCAAATTAATTTAAAATTTTTTTTTTTTCTTTTTTTTTTGTTTATTTTATTATTAATTAGATTTTTAGCTGAAATAAATCGTTCTCCTTTTGATTTTTCTGAGGGTGAATCAGAATTAGTTTCTGGATTTAATATTGAATTTAGAAGTTTATCTTTTATTTTTATTTTTATATCTGAATATATAAGAATTATATTTATAGGGATACTATTATGTGAAATGTTTTTTGGTTTGATAATAAATAAATTTTATTTAAATATTTTTATTTTGATTTTTATATTTATAGTTATTTGATTACGTGGGTTTTTACCACGATTTCGTTATGATAAATTAATATATTTAGTTTGGAAATTAATTTTACCTTTGTCTTTATTTTTATTTGTCTTTAATTTTTCTATTAAATTATTTAACTTATATCATTAATTTAAGTATTAAGTTAATAGAATTAAATTCTATTTTTTATTTTCAAAATAAATATTTTAAATAAATTAATTAACTAAATTAATAATTTATCTCATAACTTTATGATATAAAAGTTAATGAAAAAGTAAGAAAAATAAATTGTTGTAAAAATTTGCCCTGTTGTAATAAATGGGTATTCAACTGGTTGTATCCCAATTCAGGTTAAAATAAAAAATGTTATAATAAATATTCAGAATAAAAATTTATTTAATGGGTAAAATTTATTTCTTAAAAAATTTTTATTGTTTAATATAGGTAAGATTAATAAAATTAAAATTGAAAGTATTAAAGCAATAACCCCTCCTAATTTATTAGGGATTGCTCGTAAAATTGAATAAGAAAATAAAAAATATCATTCTGGTTGAATGTGATTTGGTGTAATTATTGAATTTGCTATAATAAAATTATTGTGATCATTTAGTAGGTATGGAAAAATTAAAGCTAAAATAAAAAATATTCATATAAATATGATTAATCCAATTAAATCTTTAATTAGAAAATATGGAGAAAAAGTAATTTTATCAAAATTTCTATTAATTCCTAGTGGATTATTAGAACCTGTTAAATGAAGAAAGAATAAGTGAATAAAAGTAAATAAAATAATAATAAATGGTAAAATAAAATGGATTGAGAAAAATCGTGTTAATGTAGCATTATTAATTGAGAATCCCCCTCAAATTCAAATAACAATTGAATTTCCTAAATAAGGAATTGCTGATAATAAATTTGTGATTACTGTTGCCCCCCAAAATGATATTTGTCCTCATGGTAATACATAACCTACAAATGCTGTTATTATTGTTAATAATAATAAAATTACTCCAATAATTCATGTTATTTTAAAGTTGAAAGAATTTATATAGATACCTCGTCTAATATGAATATAAATTATAATAAAAAATATAGAAGCCCCATTTGCATGGAAAGATCGGATTAATCATCCAAAGTTAATATTTCGATTTATATTAATAATTCTTTGAAAAGCTAAATTAATATCTGTTTTATAATGGAAGGCTAAAAATAATCCTGTTAAAATTTGATTAATTAAACAAATTATTAATAAAGATCCAAAATTTCATATAAAACTAATTCTAGCTGGTGTAGGTAAATTTAATATTGGGGATAAAGTTTTTAGTATATTTTTTTTCATTAATTATTTTTTTGTCGAATTGGTCCTTTATTAATTTTTAGTATTCAAATAATTAAAATTAATATAAAAAAAAGGATTAAGATAATTAAATAAATTATTAAATTATTTGGTATTATGAATATATTTAATAAATTAAAATTATCTTCAAATATAAATTTATTTTCATAATTGAAATTTTCAAGATTGAGATTTAATTTTAAATAAAAGATTAACATTAAAATTAATGTTAATTTATAAATTATAATTTTATAATTTTTATTAATATTTAATTCATTAAAAGCAATTCTTGAAATATATAAAAAAATAATTATTAATCCTCCAATGTATAAGATAAATACTATAAATGAAATTCATGCTGTTTTAGTAATTATATTAATTATTAATGTTAAAGTTATAGTTTGAATTAAAATGATTAAGTTTGATCTAATTGGTGATTTTATTATAGTTAATAAAATTGCTATGGTTAAATTAGTTAATAAAATAAATTTTAAAATTCAGTATATATTTTAATTAAAATATTAATTTTGGAGATTAATGATAATATGTATATATTTATACTGATTTATTTTAAATAATTTTATAATTTTGATTTACAATATCAATGTTTTTTTTAAACTATTAAAATGATAAATTTATTTATTTTAGTATTAATATTTATATTATTTTCTGGAGTTTTATTTTATATTTTTAATTTTAATCATTTATTAATAATACTTTTAGGATTAGAATATTTATTATTAATTTTATCTTTATTATTTTTATTAAATTTAATAATATTTATTAAACAATATGTTTTATTATTAATTTTTTTTATTTTTTGTATTAGTGAAAGAGTTTTAGGTTTAACAATTTTGATTTTAATAGTTCGTATATATGGTAATGATTACTTAAAGTCATTAATAATTTTACAATGTTAATAATTTTAATATTAATTTTATTTAGTATGATTTTTTTTAGTCTTAATTTTAAAAGATGATGATTAGCCCAGAATTTTTTTTTTTTTTTTTTTTTTTTTATATATTTCAAGATACCTATGTTTAATTATTTTTTAAATGTTAGTTATTTATTTGGTATAGATATATTTTCTTATTTGATATTTATATTAGGTGTTTGAATTATTAGATTAGTTTATATTTCTAGATTTAGTCTTAAGAATAATTATTTAAAGTATTTTAATTTTTTAATATTTATTTTTATTATTATTTTTTATTTTTGTTTTTTTAGAAATAATTTTATTTTATTTTATATTTTTTATGAAATTAATTTAATTCCTGTTATTATTTTAATTTATGGTTGAGGTTATCAATATGAGCGTTTTAAGGCTGGTTTTTATTTATTTATTTATATAATTTTTTTTTCTTTACCTTTTTTTTCTTGTTTATTGAGTTTAAATAATTTTAATTTTATATTTATATATTATTATGATTACTTATATAATTTAAATTTTTATTATTATTTATTTTTAATAATAATTTTTTTAGTTAAGATACCTTTATTTATATTTCATATTTGACTTCCAAAGGCTCATGTTGAGGCTCCTATTAGTGGTTCAATAATTTTAGCTGGGATTATATTAAAATTAGGTGGTTTTGGTATTTATCATGTTTTAATATTAGTTTTTAAAGTTAACTTAAAATTTAATTATTTATTTATTTCTTTATGTTTATTAGGTATATTGGTTTTAAGATTAGTTTGTTTTTTTCAGAGAGACTTAAAAATTTTGATTGCTTATTCTTCTGTTGTTCATATAGCTTTAGTAATTATTGGGTTTTTAACTTTAAATAATTGTGGTTATTTTGGTTCATTAATTTTAATATTTGGCCATGGTTTATGTTCTTCTGGTTTATTTTGTTTAAGAAATATTTGTTATTTACGTTTTAAAAGTCGAAGTTTATTTTTAAATAAGGGTTTAATTAATATTTATCCTGTTTTATCATTTTGGTGATTTTTATTATGTTCTTCAAATATATCTTTTCCCCCATCTTTAAATTTATTTGGTGAATTATTTTTATTAATTAGTTTAATAATTTGATTAGATTATTTTTATATATTATATTTTTTAATTATAATTTTAATATTTTTATATAGTTTATATTTATATTTATATACTCAATATGGTAAATTATTTTTTAATATAAATTATTTAGTTTATATTAATTTAAGAGAATATATATTATTATTTATGCATTGAGTTCCATTAAATTTAATTTTTTTAATTATAGAATTATTTTGTTATTTAAATAGTTTATTTAAAATATTAATTTGTGGAATTAAAGATTATATTTTTATATTTAAATAATTAAATTTAATTTTTTTTTTTTTTTTTTTTTTTTTTATTTTATTTTATTTGTAGTTTTTTTTATTATAGGTTTATTAATGATTTATTTTGATAAATTTTATTTTATTGAATATATATTTTTTTTTTTTAATTCTTGTATAGTTTTATATGTTATTTTAATAGATTGAATATCTTTAATATTTATTTCTTTTGTTTTTTTAATTTCTTCTATAATTTTATTATATAGTATAGAATATATAAATTATGATTTTAATAAGAGTCGATTTTTAATATTAATAAATTTTTTTATTATATTTATATTTTTTTTGGTTATTAGTCCTAATTTGATTAGAATTTTATTAGGTTGGGATGGTTTAGGGATGGTTTCTTTTTGTTTAGTTGTTTTTTATCAAAATAAAAAATCTTATAGTTCAGGTTTAGTAACAGTTATTTTAAATCGTTTAGGTGATTTATTTATTATTATATCTATAATTTGAATATTAAATTTTGGTTCTTGAAATTTTATTTTAATTGATTATTATGTTAATTTAAATTATTTATTTTTTATTATATTGATAATTATAATAGCTTCTTTAACTAAGAGAGCTCAGATTCCTTTTTCTTCTTGACTTCCTTTAGCTATAGCAGCCCCTACTCCTGTTTCTTCATTAGTTCATTCTTCTACTTTAGTTACTGCTGGTATTTACTTAATAATTCGTTTTAATGAAATTTTTTTAAATTTTTCTTTTTTAAATTATTTAATAGTAATTTCTTGTTTGACAATATTAATAGCTGGTTTGAATGCAATTTTTGAATTTGATTTAAAGAAAATTATTGCTTTTTCTACTTTAAGACAAATAAGATTTATATTTATAATTTTATGTTTAGGTAAAATTGATATATGTTTTTTTTATTTATTAATACATGCTTTATTTAAATCTATAATATTTTTAAGAGCTGGGATTTTAATTTTAAATATAAATAATAATCAAGATATTCGTAAAATGGGTGGTTTAATTGATTATTTACCTTTTTGTGGTTTAATTTTTATATTTACTTTAATGTCTTTATGTGGTTTTCCTTTTTTTTGTAGTTTTTATTCAAAGGATTTAATTTTTGAATATTTTTTAATAATAAATTTAAATTTTTTTTTTTTTTTTTTTTTTTTATTTTCTTTTTTTTTAACTTTTTTTTATTCTATTCGTGTAATTTATTATTTAATAATAATAAATTTTTCTATATATAATTATATAATAATTGTTAAATTTGAAAGAAAAATTTTGATTATTAGAATAATATTTATTAGATTTATTATAATTTTTTTTGGTTCTTTTTTTATATGATTGATATTTTATAAGTTTGATTTAATTTTATTAGAATTTAAATTTAAAATTTTAAGAGTTTTAATTTTATTTTTTAGAATTTGATTTTTTTTTGAACTTAATAATTTTTTATTTTCTATAAGTTATTTTATTTCTTTATTTAATGTTTTTTTTTTTGGTATAATATGAAATTTATTATTTTTTAAGGTTAATTTTTTTTTAAATAATTTTCTTTATGTTGGTTTTTTTTCTTTAAAAGTTTTCGAGGTTGGTTGAATTGAATATAATTTAAATAGAGGTTTAATTTTTTTTTTTAAAAAATTAATTTTATTTAGTCAAAATATTTTTTTAAATAGTTATAAGGTTTATATTTTATTATTTTTTTTATGATTTTTAATTATTTTATTTTTTAATTATTAAATTTGAATAGCTTAATTATAGAGCATTATATTGAAGATATAAAGGTAAATTTAAATTTTTTAAATAATTTTAAAAATTTTATTTTTTAAAAAAAAAGTTTTATTTTGAAATAAAGACTAAATCTTAGTTAAGGTTATTTTTGTGTTTTTAAAAAAAGGTAAAATTTTGATTTAATTTTAATTTTTTTTTATGGTAAGGTAGCTACCTTTGCAAATTTTTAAAAATTTTATTTTTTAAAAAAAAAGTTTTATTTTGAAATAAAGACTAAATCTTAGTTAAGGTTATTTTTGTGTTTTTAAAAAAAGGTAAAATTTTGATTTAATTTTAATTTTTTTTTATGGTAAGGTAGCTACCTTTGCAAATTTTTAAAAATTTTATTTTTTAAAAAAAAAGTTTTATTTTGAAATAAAGACTAAATCTTAGTTAAGGTTATTTTTGTGTTTTTAAAAAAAGGTAAAATTTTGATTTAATTTTAATTTTTTTTTATGGTAAGGTAGCTACCTTTGCAAATTTTTAAAAATTTTATTTTTTAAAAAAAAAGTTTTATTTTGAAATAAAGACTAAATCTTAGTTAAGGTTATTTTTTTGTTTTTAAAAAAAGGTAAAATTTTGATTTAATTTTAATTTTTTTTTATGGTAAGGTAGCTATCTTTGCAAATTTTTAAAAATTTTATTTTTTAAAAAAAAAGTTTTATTTTGAAATAAAGACTAAATCTTAGTTAAGGTTATTTTTGTGTTTTTAAAAAAAGGTAAAATTTTGATTTAATTTTAATTTTTTTTTATGGTAAGGTAGCTACCTTTGCAAATTTTTAAAAATTTTATTTTTTAAAAAAAAAGTTTTATTTTGAAATAAAGACTAAATCTTAGTTAAGGTTATTTTTTTGTTTTTAAAAAAAGGTAAAATTTTGATTTAATTTTAATTTTTTTTTATGGTAAGGTAGCTACCTTTGCAAATTTTTAAAAATTTTATTTTTTAAAAAAAAAGTTTTATTTTGAAATAAAGACTAAATCTTAGTTAAGGTTATTTTTGTGTTTTTAAAAAAAGGTAAAATTTTGATTTAATTTTAATTTTTTTTTATGGTAAGGTAGCTACCTTTGCAAATTTTTAAAAATTTTATTTTTTAAAAAAAAAGTTTTATTTTGAAATAAAGACTAAATCTTAGTTAAGGTTATTTTTTTGTTTTTAAAAAAAGGTAAAATTTTGATTTAATTTTAATTTTTTTTTATGGTAAGGTAGCTATCTTTGCAAATTTTTAAAAATTTTATTTTTTAAAAAAAAAGTTTTATTTTGAAATAAAGACTAAATCTTAGTTAAGGTTATTTTTGTGTTTTTAAAAAAAGGTAAAATTTTGATTTAATTTTAATTTTTTTTTATGGTAAGGTAGCTACCTTTGCAAATTTTTAAAAATTTTATTTTTTAAAAAAAAAGTTTTATTTTGAAATAAAGACTAAATCTTAGTTAAGGTTATTTTTGTGTTTTTAAAAAAAGGTAAAATTTTGATTTAATTTTAATTTTTTTTTATGGTAAGGTAGCTACCTTTGCAAATTTTTAAAAATTTTATTTTTTAAAAAAAAAGTTTTATTTTGAAATAAAGACTAAATCTTAGTTAAGGTTATTTTTGTGTTTTTAAAAAAAGGTAAAATTTTGATTTAATTTTAATTTTTTTTTATGGTAAGGTAGCTACCTTTGCAAATTTTTAAAAATTTTATTTTTTAAAAAAAAAGTTTTATTTTGAAATAAAGACTAAATCTTAGTTAAGGTTATTTTTGTGTTTTTAAAAAAAGGTAAAATTTTGATTTAATTTTAATTTTTTTTTATGGTAAGGTAGCTACCTTTGCAAATTTTTAAAAATTTTATTTTTTAAAAAATTATTTATAAATAATATATTATTTTTATATTGAAAATATAATGTTTTATTTTAAACTAATAAATATTTAAAGATTAAACATTAATAATGCTTTAAAAGATAGTTAGCAGCTTCTTTTTTAAAAATCTTTTTAATTGGAATTTTTTTTTCAATATTATTATTAACAGTAATAAACCTCTATTTTGGTTTCAATTAAAAATAAGGATTAAAAAAATCTATTATTAAGTCGAAATTAATATGTAATTTATTACTTCTTATTTAAGATAAATTATAAAATAATTTTTAAAAGCAAATTAAATGTTATAAATTTTAACTATTATCCTTTAAATTTTTCAATTTAATGATCCAAATTTTCATTCATAAAAAATAGTAATAATTATAAATATAAAAAAAATAATAAACATTAAATTAAAGTAAATTATGTTTGAAATCTTAAAGTTTAAAATTATTGGTATAATAATTGAAATTTCGATATCAAAAATTAAAAAAATAATTGCAATTAAATAAAAATTTAATGAAAATGGGATTCGTGATTTATTAAATGGGTCAAAACCACATTCAAAGGGTGCTGACTTATTATAATTAAATTTTATTTTTATATTAATTATAATTATTAGTATAAAAAGAATTATTAAAATAATAAATATTACAATTATTGAAATTAAATTTAATATAATTATTTTATTTAAATTTTAAACTTTTTGATTGGAAATCAAATATACTAATTTATATTAATAAAATTAATTATTTCATCAATAAAAAGTTATATAAAGAAATAGTCAAATGATATCAATAAAATGTCAATATCAAGCTCCTAATTCAAATCTGATATGATGAATATGAGAAAAGTGAAGTTTAATTATTCGTATAAGATTGATAATTAAAAAAATTGTTCCGATAATTACATGTAAACCATGAAATCCTGTTGCTATATAAAAAGAAGAACCAAAAATTGAATCTGAGAATGTAAATGTAGCTTGTTTATATTCTAATATTTGAAGTATTAGAAAGTAGATACTTAAAATAATTGTTAAATTTATAAAAATGATAGTTTTTTTTTTAGAATTATTAAGTAAGTAAAGATGAGCTAAAGTAACAGTAAAACTTGATGTTAATAAAATAATTGTATTTAATAAAGGAATTAATAATGGATTGAAAAATATAATATTTTTTGGTGGTCAATTTAGTCCTAGTTCAATTGATGGTGCTAAAGAATTGTGTAGAAAATTTCAAAAAAAAGAAATAAATAAAAATATTTCAGAGATAATAAATAAGATTATTCTAAATTTGATTAAATTTATAATATAAAAATTATGATTACCTTGAAATGTTCTTTCTCGAATTACATCTCGTCATCATAAGATAGAAATACTAATAATTATTAGTAGATTAAATAATGATATTATATTTATTTTAAAATTTATAATTATAATATTAGAAATTATTAAATTAAATGTATTAAATGCTATTAAGATAGGTCATGGACTTAATCTTAAAATAAAATATGGTTGATTAATTTTTATCATTATTCACTAGAGTATAAAGATGAAAGAATTGAGAATACATAACTTTGAATTAAAGCTACGCATAATTCAAAAATTATTATAAATATTTGAATAAAAATAATAATAATTATAAGTGAATTAAAATTTAATAGAGTTATTAATAAATGTCCTGCAATTAAATTAGCTGTTAAACGAATAGAAAGAGATATTGGTCGAATAATAATTCTTATTGTTTCAATAATTGTTATTAATGGGGCTAGGTAAATTGGTGTATTTAAAGGAATCAAGTGTGCAATTATATTTTTAGTGTTTTTACAAGTTGACAAAATAATAAAAAATATTCAAAATGGAATAGCTAAAGTAACAGAAAATACTATATGACTTGATGATGAAAAAATATATGGGAATAAGCTAAAAAAATTATTAAGTAGAATAAATATAAAAAGTGAAATAAATAAAAATGCAGGAGATTTAGTTTTTTTTATTTTATAAAGTATTAGTATTTCATTGTTTAGTATATTAAATATTTTAAATAATAATCAGTTTATTCGATTTGGTAAGATTCATAAAAAGTTTGGTATAAATAAAATGATTAAAAGAGTTCTGATTCAATTTATTTCTAAATTAAAAATTGTTGTTGATGGGTCAAAAATATTAAATAAATTTGTTGTAATTTTTTATGTTATTTTTTTTAAAAAAATTAATTTTTAAGTTTTTAATAAAATTAAAATATAGTAAGTTTATGATTACATAAAATGTAGAAAAAAAAAATAAGAATAAAATTAATCAATTAATTGGTGCTATTTGAGGAATTAAGTGATATTAATAAATAATTTTAATTTGACAAATTAATGTTATGCTTTAACTAATCTCTTTCATTAGAAGTAATTGCTAATTTACTATATTTTGATTTAAGAGATCATTACTTTGCTTTTCAGTCATCTAATGAATTAAAAATTTTTAATTCAATAAATAAATTTATTTAAATTAATTGATTCAATTTGAATAGGTATAAATCTGTGATTAATACCACAAATTTCTGAGCATTGTCCAAAGTATATTCCTGGTCGATTTATAAAAAGATTAATTTGATTTATTCGTCCTGGGATTGCATCAATTTTAATAGCTAAACTTGGAATTGTTCATGAATGAATTACATCGTCTGACGAAATTAAGAGTCGAATATTAAATTTAAATGGGATAATAGTTTTATTATCTACTTCAATTAATCGAAAATTTTCTTTATTTAATTCATTTATTATATAAGATTCAAATTCAATATTTGAAAAATCTGAATATTCATATGATCAGAATCATTGATGACCAAAAATTTTAATTGTTAAAATTGGGCATTTAATTTCATCTATTAAGTATAGTAGGTGAAGTGAAGGTATAGCAATAAAAATTAAAATAATTGGTGGAGTTGTAGTTCAGATAAATTCAATTATTTGATTTTCAGAGATTTTAATATTAATAAATTTATTTTTTATAATAAAAATTATTATATAAGTAATTGTTGTTATAATTATAATAATAATGAAAATTGTATGATCGTGAAAAAAAATTAATTGTTCTATTAGTGGTGAATTACTATTTTGAAATCTTAGTTTTATTCAAGTTATAATTTCTAAAAAAAGATTATTCTTTATAAATGAATTTTAAGTTCATTGCATATAGTTTCTGCCATATTAGAAATTAATAATTAGAGGTAATTCTGAATATGAATGTTCTAAGGGTGGTAAATTATGAATTCATTCAATAGAATTTCTTAAATTTAATTTAAAAATAGTTGTTTTTTTTAAAAAAATTCTATTTCAAATACAATAAATTAAAATAATAATTCTAAATGTTGAAATTATTGAACCAATTGATGAAATTATATTTCATAGTAAAAAATTATTTGGGTAATCTGTGTATCGTCGAGGTATACCATTTAAACCTAAAAAATGTTGGGGGAAGAAAGTTATATTTACCCCAATAAATATTAAAATGAATTGAATTTTTAAAATAAAATTATTTATTGAAAATCCAGTGAAAATTGGGAATCAATGAATTAAACTAGCAATAATAGCAAATACAATTCCTATTGATAATACATAGTGGAAATGAGCTACTACATAGTAAGTATCGTGAAGAATGATATCAATAGATGAATTAGCAAGAATTACTCCTGTCAATCCTCCAATTGTGAATAAAAAAATAAAACCTAAAGATCAAATTGTGGAAGGTGAAAAATTAATTTTAGATCCATAAATAGTAGCTAATCATCTAAAAATTTTAATTCCTGTTGGAATTGCAATAATTATAGTTGCTGATGTAAAATATGCTCGTGTATCAACGTCTATTCCAATTGTAAATATATGATGTGCTCATACAATAAATCCTAATAATCCAATAGTTAGTATAGCATAGATTATACTAATATTACCGAATGTTTCGTTTTTATTACTTTCTTGACTAATAATATGTGAAATTAATCCAAATCCGGGTAAAATTAAAATATATACTTCTGGATGTCCAAAAAATCAGAATAAATGTTGATAAAGAATTGGATCTCCTCCTCCTGCAGGGTCAAAGAATGATGTATTTAAATTACGATCAGTAAGAAGTATAGTAATTGCACCAGCTAAAACAGGTAAGGATAAAATTAATAATATAGCTGTAATTAAAATTGATCAAGGGAATAATGGAATTTGATTTAATTTTATATTATTAGGTATTATATTTAAAATTGTACAAATAAAATTAATTGCTCCTAAAATTGATGAGATTCCTGCTAAATGTAGAGAAAAAATTGTTAAATCAACTGAAATATTATTATGAGCAATATTATTAGATAAAGGGGGATAAATTGTTCATCCTGTTCCTGTTCCGTTATTAATTATAAAACTACAAATTATTATTATTAATGAAGGAGGTAATAATCAAAATCTAATATTATTTAATCGTGGGAATGATATATCAGGGCATCCTATTATTATAGGAATTAATCAATTTCCAAAACCACCAATAACAATTGGTATAGTTATAAAAAAAATTATAATAAAAGCGTGAATTGTAACAATTACATTATATAATTGATTATTATTAATAATTGAATTAATTTGACTTAGTTCTAGTCGAATTAAGATTCTAAGGGATGAACCAATTATACCTGATCAAATACCAAATAAAAAATATAAAGTTCCAATATCTTTATGATTAGTTGAAAAGATTCATTTTATAGATAAAATGGCTGATAATAGGTTATAAATTGTAAATTTATATATAGATTTAAAAAATCTTTTTATCAATAACTTTATATTCAAATTCTATGATATTAAATTGCAAATTTAAAGGTATTAATTATTTTAATTAAGGTTTAAAAAAAAATATTTTTAATTTTGAAGATTAATAGTTTAATTTAACTTAAAACCTTAATAAATAAATAAATAACTAAAAAATAATCTAAAGAAGTTAATAAATATTAATAAGTTGTAATTATTTTTTTTTAATTGAAGATATCATTTATTGAATAAGTTAAAATTAAATAATATGAAATAAGTTATTTTAATATAAAAATATAAATTTAAAATTGTTAATATAATTAATATTATTATAATTAAATATAAATTATTATAAATTAAGTTTTTGATTAATATTCATTTTATTAAAAACCCAATTATAGGTGGTAATCCTATAATTGAAAAAATTAATATTATTAAATTTAGTTTAAAGAAAAAATTTAAATTAAAAAATTTTATTTGATTAATATAATTAATATTATAATTATTTAAAATTTTAATAATTAAAAAATTTAAAATTGAGTAAATTAAAAAATAATTGATTCATAATTTATTATTTATTAAAATTGCAAATAGTATTCATGTTGAATTATTGATTGAAGATATTGCTAAGATTTTACGTATAGAATTTTGATTTATTCCAAAAATTGAGTTTATTGAAATTAAAATAATTAAGAAAATTAAATTTTTATCAATATTTAGATATGAAATTAAAACAAATGGGGAAATTTTTTGTCAAGTTATTATTAATAGGCATGAAAATCAATTTAATCCTTCTATTATTGAAGGTAATCATAAGTGAAAAGGTATTAATCTTAATTTTATTAATAGTGGTAAAATAATTAAAATATTACTATTATTTATAAAAAAAAAATTTTTATTAATTAAGAAAATTAATAATAAAATTGAAGCAAAAGCTTGAATTAAGAAATATTTTATTGTAGCTTCAATAGAGTAAATTGATGATTTAAAATTTAAAATAGGAATAATTGAGAATAAGTTTAATTCTAACCCTATTCATATTGAAAGTCAATTAGATGCTGAAATTGATATTAAAGTTCTAAATATTAATATAATTAAAAATATTATTTTTGTTAAATTTAAATTTATCAGAAAAAAGAATATTATTCTATATTTGAAGTATGAATCCAAAAGCTTAATTTAGCTTATTTTTCTAATTTACTTATACTTAAGTGTTTATGCATATAAATTTTTGAAATTTATGGATTAGTTTAATTCTTAAAGTATAATAAAAGTATATATAATACATGATTTACTCTATCAAAGTAACCCTTTTTCAGGCATTTTATTTTTAAAATATTATTTAATAAAAAAATGTTTATTGGTTTATAAATGTATTAGAAAAAATATCAGAAAATTTTTTAAAAAAAAATATTTTAATGAGGCATGACGTTTCTATTTATCTGAAAAGGGGGGCTATGCCCCTCCAAAAAAAAAAAGAAGGAAGAAGAGTATATAGAGGATTTATAAATATGTATAGTAGTATACATATATAGACTTCATATGTATATAGTATATATATATAATATAAATATACATCTATATAGCTTATATATTTATATATATATATATATATATATATAAATCCTTATATGATGTTAATAATCTATACATTTAATATATATATATATATTAATATATAAATCCTTATATGAATATATATAGATATTTATTGTATATATATATATAAGAGGTAAAGAAGAAAAGTATTAGTTATTTTATATTAATAATATTAATTTGATTAAAATAATTAATTTAAGTAATTATATTTAAAAACAGAAACTAATAAATTGTATTAAAATTTAGATTTAAAATTTAAATAGTATTATAATTAAAAAATATTAGAATTAAAGTTAAAATAATTAATTTAAGTAATTATATTTAAAAAACAGAAACTAATAAATTGTATTAAAATTTAGATTTAAAATTTAAATAGTATTATAATTAAAAAATATTAGAATTAAAGTTAAAATAATTCAGTTAATTATTTAAATTTTGATTTAATTTATTTATTTAAAATTTATAATATTATAAAACCGTATTATTTTAATTTTACTAATAATTATAATTTATTTTGTTATAAAATTTTATTTAATTAAAAAGATACATGAAATTTTTTGATTGTTAATAATTTCTTAAAGGATTTTAATTATTCTCAGTATTAAGTATTAAATATTAAAGAAATTTAGATTTAATTATTAATTTAAGTATAAACTAAATATGTGCCAGCAGTTGCGGTTAAACATAATATACAAATAAAATAGTTTGGTTATTAGTATTAAATATAATTTATAATTTAATTTTTTTTTAAAAAGTAAAATTTAATTAAATATTATTATTATAATTATTTTATTCTATTAAATTTTATTTAAAACTAGGATTAGATACCCTATTATAAAAATTTAAATTAATTTACTAAAAAATTAATAGTTATGTTCTTTAAATTTAAAAAATTTGGCGGTATTTTAGTCTTATTAGAGGAACCTGTTTATTAATTGATAATCCACGATTAATTTTACTTATTTAATTAATTCATATATCGCTGTCATGAATATATTAAAAAATTTATTTTCTTTATTTATTATTATAATTTATGTTAAGTCAAGATGTGGTTTATAAATAAGAATATAATGGGTTACATTAAATTTTATTTTTGGATTTTAAATGAAAATTAAAATGAAATTGGATTTAATAGTAAATTTATTTATTTTGTTAATATGAAGAAAGATCTAAAATATGTACATATTGCCCGTCATTCTTATTAAAAATAAGACAAGTCGTAACAAAGTAAATGTACTGGAAAGTGTATTTAGAAAGATTAAATAAATATCTAAATTTAAGTATATCATTTACAATGATAAGATGTTGTTAAACTTTATTTAAATTTATTTTATTAATATAATAATTTTTATTTGATTTTTTATAAAAATAATTTATTTATTTAAGGTTTTAGTATTTATTAAAAATTAATTTATAGATTTATAGTTTAATAGTATTGTGAAAGAAATAATTAAATTTATAAAAGAATTAATTTAGTACCTTTTGTATCAGGGTTGATTAAAATTTTTAATTTTTTTTTAAATTCTCAAAATTTATAGAGTTAATTTTATTATTAATTTATTGTGTTATAAATATTTATAAAATAATATTAGTTTTGAAATTTAATTCGTTATATTATATTTAGTTATTTAAGATTTAAATTTAATTTAAAATTTTAAAAGTTATTTTGATTTTGTTGATTAATATTTTAAATTTAAATTATTTTAGGGATAAGCTTGAAATTTTTATATAATAATTTATTTATTTTAATAATTTATAGGAATAGAAATTTTTATTTAAGTTTGTAAAAATTTATTATTTATTTATTTTTAATTTATTATAAATTATTTATTATTAATATTAAATTTTATTAATGAATATTTAATTAATAGTAATAATGATTAAATTAGTATAATTTACATTTATAAATTATGAATTCGGCAAAAATTATTTTCATCTGTTTAACAAAAACATTGTATTAAGTTTAATTTAATATAGGATCTGCTCAATGATTTATTAAATAGCTGCAGTATTTTGACTGTGCAAAGGTAGCATAATAATTAGTCTTTTAATTGAGGACTTGTATGAAAGATTTGATGAGAAATAAACTTTATTATTTATATAATTAAAATTTTATTTTTAAGTAAAAAAGCTTAAATTATTTAAAGGGACGATAAGACCCTATAAAACTTTATAAATTTTAATTTTAATTTTTTTGGTTTTATAAATATTTTATTTTTATAATTTATTTTATTGGGGTGATAAAAAAAATTAATAAACTTTTTTTAAAATTTAACATTATTTAATGAATTTTTGAATTAAAATTTTTAATTAAAGGAAAAAGTTACTTTAGGGATAACAGCGTAATTAATTTTTTAAGTCCAAATTTAAAAATTAGTTTGCGACCTCGATGTTGAATTAAGATTAATCTTAGGTGCAAAATTTTAAGTATTAGGTCTGTTCGACCTTTAAATTCTTACATGATTTGAGTTCAAACCGGTGTAAGCCAGGTTGGTTTCTATCTTTTAAAAATTAATTTGTTTTAGTACGAAAGGATTAAATAATTAAATTAAATTTTTATTAAATGAATAAAAATAATTTAACTATTTTGGCAGATAATTGTGTTAAATTTAGAATTTAATTATATAATTTTTATTATAGATAGTAATTTTTATATTTGTTATAATTATTAATTTTTTGATTTTATTTTTAATAGTTTTTATAAGAGTTGCTTTTTTTACTTTATTAGAGCGTAAAGTTTTAGGTTATATTCAATTACGTAAAGGTCCGAATAAGTTTTTGATTAAAGGTATTTTTCAACCTATAGGTGATGGGTTAAAATTATTTTTTAAAGAAGTTAATTATCCGAGTAATATAAATTTTTTTATTTTTATAATTTCTCCTTTATTGGGTTTATTAATTTCAATTTTTTTTTGATTTATTTATCCTTATATTGGTATGAACTATATTATAGGATTTGGTTTAATTTATATATTTTGTTGTTCAAGTTTAATAGTTTATATTTTTTTAATAATTAGATGATCTTCGAATTCTAATTATTCAGTTTTAGGTATAATTCGGTTTATTTCTCAAATGATTTCATATGAAGTTAGAATAATAATTATTATTATAAATTTAATATTTTTAATTAATAGTTTTAATTTAAATGATTTTTATATCTATCAAATTAATTTAAAATTTTTTTTTTTTCTTTTTTTTTTGTTTATTTTATTATTAATTAGATTTTTAGCTGAAATAAATCGTTCTCCTTTTGATTTTTCTGAGGGTGAATCAGAATTAGTTTCTGGATTTAATATTGAATTTAGAAGTTTATCTTTTATTTTTATTTTTATATCTGAATATATAAGAATTATATTTATAGGGATACTATTATGTGAAATGTTTTTTGGTTTGATAATAAATAAATTTTATTTAAATATTTTTATTTTGATTTTTATATTTATAGTTATTTGATTACGTGGGTTTTTACCACGATTTCGTTATGATAAATTAATATATTTAGTTTGGAAATTAATTTTACCTTTGTCTTTATTTTTATTTGTCTTTAATTTTTCTATTAAATTATTTAACTTATATCATTAATTTAAGTATTAAGTTAATAGAATTAAATTCTATTTTTTATTTTCAAAATAAATATTTTAAATAAATTAATTAACTAAATTAATAATTTATCTCATAACTTTATGATATAAAAGTTAATGAAAAAGTAAGAAAAATAAATTGTTGTAAAAATTTGCCCTGTTGTAATAAATGGGTATTCAACTGGTTGTATCCCAATTCAGGTTAAAATAAAAAATGTTATAATAAATATTCAGAATAAAAATTTATTTAATGGGTAAAATTTATTTCTTAAAAAATTTTTATTGTTTAATATAGGTAAGATTAATAAAATTAAAATTGAAAGTATTAAAGCAATAACCCCTCCTAATTTATTAGGGATTGCTCGTAAAATTGAATAAGAAAATAAAAAATATCATTCTGGTTGAATGTGATTTGGTGTAATTATTGAATTTGCTATAATAAAATTATTGTGATCATTTAGTAGGTATGGAAAAATTAAAGCTAAAATAAAAAATATTCATATAAATATGATTAATCCAATTAAATCTTTAATTAGAAAATATGGAGAAAAAGTAATTTTATCAAAATTTCTATTAATTCCTAGTGGATTATTAGAACCTGTTAAATGAAGAAAGAATAAGTGAATAAAAGTAAATAAAATAATAATAAATGGTAAAATAAAATGGATTGAGAAAAATCGTGTTAATGTAGCATTATTAATTGAGAATCCCCCTCAAATTCAAATAACAATTGAATTTCCTAAATAAGGAATTGCTGATAATAAATTTGTGATTACTGTTGCCCCCCAAAATGATATTTGTCCTCATGGTAATACATAACCTACAAATGCTGTTATTATTGTTAATAATAATAAAATTACTCCAATAATTCATGTTATTTTAAAGTTGAAAGAATTTATATAGATACCTCGTCTAATATGAATATAAATTATAATAAAAAATATAGAAGCCCCATTTGCATGGAAAGATCGGATTAATCATCCAAAGTTAATATTTCGATTTATATTAATAATTCTTTGAAAAGCTAAATTAATA
>NW_026870021.1:0-67812 GCF_020882245.1 Rhopalosiphum padi
TCCATGTATTTTCTGTAAAAATGGCCAATAATCCATGAAATTTGTTTAGAATTGTCCAAAAATCCATGAAAATTGAGAAGAATTGTCCAAAATCCATCTTTTTTTATGTAAAGATGGCCGAAACCCCATGTAATTTGTGAAGAATTGACCAAAAATCTATGTATTTTATGTAAAAAATGGCCAAAATTTGAAGTTACTTATGGAGAATTGGTCGAAATCCCATAAAAATAGTGAAGAATTGTCTAAAAATCCATGTATCTTATGTAAAAATGGCCAAAAATCCATATCAATTATGTAACAATGGCCAAAACCCCATGTTATTTGTGAAGAATTGTCCGAAAATCCATGTATTTTATGTAAAAAATGGCCAATAATCCATGAAATTTGTTTAGAATTGTCCAAAAATCCATGAAAATTGTGAAGAATTGTCCAAAATCCATCTTTTTTATGTAAAGATGGCCGAAACCCCATGTATCTTATGTAAAAATGGCCAAAAATCGATAAAAATTATGTAAAAATTGCCAAACCCCCATGTTATTTGTGAAGAATTGTCCAAAAATCCATGAAAATTGTGAAGAATTGTCCAAAATCCATCTTTTTTATGTAAAGATGGCCGAAACCCCATGTATCTTATGTAAAAAATGGCCAAAAATCGATAAAAATTATGTAAAAATTGCCAAACCCCCATGTTATTTGTGAAGAATTGTCCAAAAATCCATGTATTTCATGTAATAATGGCTAAAACTCAGTGTAATTTTTGAATGAATTGTCCAAAAATCCATGAAAATTGAGAAGAATTGTCCAAAATCCATCTTTTTTATGTAAAGATGGCCGAAACCCCATGTAATTTGTGAAGAATTGTCCAAAAAATCCATGTATTTTATGTAAAAATGGCCAAAATCCATTTTTTTTATGTAAAGATGGCCGAAACCCCATGTAATTTATGAATAATTGTCCAAAAATCCATGTATTTTATGTAAAAATGGCCAATAATCCATGAAATTTGTTTAGAATTGTCCAAATATCCATGAAAATTGTGAAGAATTGTCCAAAATCCATCTTTTTTATGTAAAGATGGCCGAAACTCCTTGTAATTTGTGAAGAATTGTCCAAAAATCCATGTATTTTATGTAAAAAATGGCCAATAATCAATGAAATTTGTGTAGAATTGTCCAAAAATCCATGAAAATTGTGAAGAATTGTCCAAAATCCATCTTTTTTATGTAAAGATGGCCGAAACCCCATGTAATTTGTGAAGAATTGTCCAAAAATCCATGTATTTTATGTAAAAATGGCCAATAATCCATGAAATTTGTTTAGAATTGTCCAAAAATCCATGAAAATTGTGAAGAATTGTCCAAAATCCATCTTTTTTATGTAAAAATGGCCGAAACCCCATGTAATTTGTGAAGAATTGTCCAAAAATCCATGTATATTTATGTAAAAATGGCCAATAATCCATGAAATTTTGTTTAGAATTGTCGAAAATTCCATGTATCTTATGTAAAAATGGCCAAAAATTGAAGTTACTTATGGAGAATTGGTCGAAATCCCATAAAAAATAGTGAGGAATTGTCTAAAAATCAATGTATCTTATGTAAAAATGGCCAAAAATCCATATCAATTATGTAAAAATGGCCAAAACCCCATGTTTTTTGTGAAGAATTGTCCAAAAATCTATGTATTTTATGTAAAAATGGCCAAAATTTGAAGTTACTTATGTAGAATTGGTCGAAATCCCATAAAAATAGTGAAGAATTGTCTAAAAATCCATGTATTTTATGTAATTATGGCCGAAACCCCATGTAATTTGTGAAGAATTGTCCAAAAATCCATGTATTTTATGTAAAAATGGCCAATAATCAATGAAATTTGTGTAGAATTGTCCAAAAATCCATGAAAATTGAGAAGAATTGTCCAAAATCCATCTTTTTTATGTAAAGATGGCCGAAACCCCATGTAATTTGTGAAGAATTGACCAAAAATCTATGTATTTTATGTAAAATATGGCCAAAAATTGAAGTTACTTATGGAGAATTGGTCGAAATCCCATAAAAATAGTGAAGAATTGTCTAAAAATCCATGTATCTTATGTAAAAATGGCCAAAAATCCATATCAATTATGTAACAATGGCCAAAACCCCATGTTATTTGTGAAGAATTGACCAAAAATCTATGTATTTTATATAAAAATGGCCAAAAATTGAAGTTACTTATGGAGAATTGGTCGAAATCCCATAAAAATAGTGAAGAATTGTCCAAAAATCCATGTATTTTATGTAAAAATGGCCAATAATCCATGAAATTTGTTTAGAATTGTCCAAAAATCCATGAAAATTGTGAAGAATTGTCCAAAATCCATCTTTTTTATGTAAAGATGGCCGAAACCCCATGTATCTTATGTAAAAATGGCCAAAAATCCATGTATTTTATGTAAAAATGGCCAATAATCCATGAAATTTGTTTAGAATTGTCCAAAATTCCATGAAAAATTGTGAAGAATTGTCCAAAATCCATCTTTTTATGTAAAGATGGCCGAAACCCCATGTAATTTGTGAAGAATTGTCCAAAAATCTATGTATTTTATGTAATAATGGCCAATAATCCATGAAATTTGTTTAGAATTGTCGAAAATTCCATGTATCTTATGTAAAAATGGCCAAAAATTGAAGTTACTTATGGAGAATTGGTCGAAATCCCATAAAAATAGTGAGGAATTGTCTAAAAATCAATGTATCTTATGTAAAAATGGCCAAAAATCCATATCAATTATGTAAAAATGGCCAAAACCCCATGTTTTTTGTGAAGAATTGTCCAAAAATCTATGTATTTTATGTAAAAATGGCCAAAATTTGAAGTTACTTATGTAGAATTGGTCGAAATCCCATAAAAATAGTGAAGAATTGTCTAAAAAATCCATGTATTTTATGTAATTATGGCCGAAACCCCATGTAATTTGTGAAGAATTGTCCAAAAAATCCATGTATTTTCTGTAAAAATGGCCAATAATCCATGAAATTTGTTTAGAATTGTCCAAAAATCCATGAAAATTGTGAAGAATTGTCCAAAATCCATCTTTTTTATGTAAAGATGGCCGAAACCCCATGTATCTTATGTAAAAATGGCCAAAAATCCATAAAAATTTATGTAAAAATTGCCAAACCCCCATTGTTATTTGTGAAGAATTGTCCAAAAATCCATGTATTTCATGTAATAATGGCTAAAAACTCAGTGTAATTTTTGATGAATAGTCTAAAAAATCCATGTATTTTATGAAAAAAATGGGCAAAATCCATGTATTTTATGTAATTATGGCCGAAACCCCATGTAATTTGTGAAGAATTGTCCAAAAATCCATGTATTTTCTGTAAAAATGGCCAATAATCCATGAAATTTGTTTAGAATTGTCCAAAAATCCATGAAAATTGTGAAGAATTGTCCAAAATCCATCTTTTTTATGTAAAGATGGCCGAAACCCCATGTAATTTGTGAAGAATTGTCCAAAAATCCATGTATTTTATGTAAAAATGGCCAAAATCCATTTTTTTATGTAAAGATGGCCGAAACCCCATGTAATTTGTGAAGAATTGTCCAAAAATTCCATGTATTTTATGTAAAAATGGCCAATAATCCATGAAATTTGTTTTAGAATTGTCCAAAAATCCATGAAAATTGTGAAGAATTGTCCAAAATCCATCTTTTTTATGTAAAAATGGCCGAAACCCCATGTAATTTGTGAAGAATTGTCCAAAAAATCCATGTATTTTATGTAAAAAATGGCCATTAATCCATGAAATTTGTTTAGATTGTCCAAAAATCCATGAAAATTGTGAAGAATTGTCCAAAAATCCATCTTTTTTATGTAAAGATGGCCGAAACCCCATGTATCTTATGTAAAAATGGCCAAAAAATCCATGTATTTTATGTAAAAATGGCCAATAATCCATGAAATTTGTTTTAGAATTGTCCAAAATTCATGAAAATTGTGAAGAATTGTCCAAAATCCATCTTTTTATGTAAAGATGGCCGAAACCCCATGTAATTTGTGAAGAATTGTCCAAAAATCTATGTATTTTATGTAATAATGGCCAATTATTCATGAAATTTGTGTAGAATTGTCCAAAAATCCATGAAAATTGTGAAGAATTGTCCAACATCCATCTTTTTAATGTAAAGATGGCCGAAACCCCATGTAATTTGTGAAGAATTGTCCAAAAATCCATGTATTTTATGTAAAAATGGCCAATAATCCATGAAATTTGTTTTAGAATTGTCGAAAATTCCATGTATCTTATGTAAAAATGGCCAAAAATTGAAGTTACTTATGGAGAATTGGTCGAAATCCCATAAAAATAGTGAGGAATTGTCTAAAAATCAATGTATCTTATGTAAAAATGGCCAAAAATCCATATCAATTATGTAAAAATGGCCAAAACCCCATGTTTTTTGTGAAGAATTGTCCAAAAATCTATGTATTTTATGTAAAAAATGGCCAAAATTTGAAGTTACTTATGTAGAATTGGTCGAAATCCCATAAAAATAGTGAAGAATTGTCTAAAAATCCATGTATTTTATGTAATTATGGCCGAAACCCCATGTAATTTGTGAAGAATTGTCCAAAAATCCATGTATTTTCTGTAAAAATGGCCAATAATCCATGAAATTTGTTTAGAATTGTCCAAAAATCCATGAAAATTGTGAAGAATTGTCCAACATCCTTTTTTTTAATGTAAAGATGGCCGAAACCCCATGTAATTTGTGAAGAATTGTCCAAAAATCTATGTATTTTATGTAAAAATGGCCAAAATTTGAAGTTACTTATGTAGAATTGGTCGAAATCCCATAAAAATAGTGAAGAATTGTCTAAAAATCCATGTATTTTATGTAATTATGGCCGAAACCCCATGTAATTTGTGAAGAATTGTCCAAAAATCCATGTATTTTCTGTAAAAATGGCCAATAATCCATGAAATTTGTGTTTAGAATTGTCCAAAAATCCATGAAAATTGTGAAGAATTGTCCAAAATCCATCTTTTTTATGTAAAGATGGCCGAAACCCCATGTAATTTGTGAAGAATTGTCCAAAAATCCATGTATTTTTATGTAAAAATGGCCAATAATCCATGAAATTTGTTTAGAATTGTCCAAAAATCCATGAAAATTGTGAAGAATTGTCCAAAAATCCATATTTTTATGTAAAGATGGCCGAAACCCCATGTAATTTGTGAAGAATTGTCCAAAAAATCCATGTATTTTATGTAAAAATGGCCAATAATCAATGAAATTTGTGTAGAATTGTCCCAAAAATCCATGAAAATTGAGAAGAATTGTCCAAAATCCATCTTTTTTATGTAAAGATGGCCGAAACCCCATGTAATTTGTGAAGAATTGACCAAAAATCTATGTATTTTATGTAAAAATGGCCAAAAATTGAAGTTACTTATGGAGAATTGGTCGAAATCCCATAAAAATAGTGAAGAATTGTCTAAAATATCCATGTATCTTATGTAAAAATGGCCAAAAATCCATATCAATTATGTAACAATGGCCAAAACCCCATGTTATTTGTGAAGAATTGTCCGAAAATCCATGTATTTTATGTAAAAATGGCCAATAATCCATGAAATTTGTTTAGAATTGTCCAAAAAATCCATGAAAATTGTGAAGAATTGTCCAAAATCCATCTTTTATATGTAATGATGGCCGAAACCCCATGTAATTTGTGAAGAATTGTCCAAAAATCCATGTATTTTATGTAAAAATGGCCAATATTCCATGAAATTTGTTTAGAATTGTCCAAAAATCCATGAATATTGTGAAGAATTGTCCAAAATCCATCTTTTTTATGTAAAGATGGCCGGAACCCCATGTATCTTATGTAAAAATGGCCAAAAATCCATAAAAATTATGTAAAAATTGCCAAACCCCCATGTTATTTGTGATGAATAGTCTAAAAATCCATGTATTTTATGAAAAAATGGGCAAAAATCCATGTATTTTATGTAATAATGGCCAATTATTCATGAAATTTGTGTATGAATTGTCCAAAAATCCATGAAAATTGAGAAGAATTGTCCAAAATCCATCTTTTTTATGTAAAGATGGCCGAAACCCCATGTAATTTGTGAAGAATTGTCCAAAAATCCATGTATTTTATGTAAAAATGGCCAATAATCCATGAAATTTGTTTAGAATTGTCCAAATAATCCATGAAAATTGGGAAGAATTGTCCAAAATCCATCTTTTTTATGTAAAGATGGCCCGAAACCCCATGTATCTTATGTAAAAATGGCCAAAAATCGATAAAAATATGTAAAAATTGCCAAACCCCCATGTTATTTGTGAAGAATTGTCCAAAAATCCATGAAAAATTGTGAAGAATTGTCCAAAATCCATCTTTTTTATATAAAGATGGCCGAAACCCCATGTATCTTATGTAAAAATGGCCAAAAATCGATAAAAATTATGTAAAAATTGCCAAACCCCCATGTTATTTGTGAAGAATTGTCCAAAAATCCATGTATTTCATGGAATAATGGCTAAAACTCAGTGTAATTTTTGATGAATTGTCCAAAAATCCATGAAAATTGAGAAGAATTGTCCAAAATCCATCTTTTTTATGTAAAGATGGCCGAAACCCCATGTAATTTGTGAAGAATTGTCCAAAAATCCATGTATTTTATGTATAAAATGGCCAAAAATCTATTTTTTTTATGTAAAGATGGCCGAAACCCCATGTAATTTGTGAAGAATTGTCCAAAAATCCATGTATTTTCTGTAAAAATGGCCAATAATCCATGAATTTGTTTAGAATTGTCCAAAAATCCATGAAAATTGTGAAGAATTGTCCAAAATCCATCTTTTTTATGTAAAGATGTCCGAAACCCCATGTATCTTATGTAAACATGGCCAAAAATCCATAAAAAATTATGTAAAAATTGCCAAACCCCCATGTTATTTTGTGAAGAATTGTCCAAAAATCCCATGTATTTCATGTAATAATGGCTAAAACTCAGTGTAATTTTTGATGAATAGTCTAAAAATCCATGTATTTTATGAAAAAATTGGGCAAAAAATCCATGTATTTTATGTAATTATGGCCGAAACCCCATGTAATTTGTGAAGAATTGTCCAAAAATCCATGTATTTTCTGTAAAAATGGCCAATAATCCATGAAATTTGTTTAGAATTGTCCAAAAATCCATGAAAATTGTGAAGAATTGTCCAAAATCCATCTTTTTTATGTAAAGATGGCCGAAACCCCATGTTAATTTGTGAAGAATTGTCCAAAAATCCATGTATTTTATGTAAAAAATGGCCAAAATCTATTTTTTTTATGTAAAGATGGCCGAAACCCCATGTAATTTGTGAAGAATTGTCCAAAAATCCATGTATTTTATGTAAAAAATGGCCAATAATCCATGAAATTTGTTTAGAATTGTCCAAAAATCCATGAAAATTGTGAAGAATTGTCCAAAATCCATCTTTTTTATGTAAAAATGGCCGAAACCCCATGTAATTTGTGAAGAATTGTCCAAAAATCCATGTATTTTATGTAAAAATGGCCAATAATCCATGAAATTTGTTTAGAATTGTCCAAAAATCCATGAAAATTGTGAAGAATTGTCCAAAATCCATCTTTTTTATGTAAAGATGGCCGAAACCCCATGTATCTTATGTAAAAATGGCCAAAAATCCATGTATTTTATGTAAAAATGGCCAATAATCCATGAAATTTGTTTAGAATTGTCCAAAATTCCATGAAAATTGTGAAGAATTGTCCAAAATCCATCTTTTGATGTAAAGATGGCCGAAACCCCATGTAATTGTGAAGAATTGTCCAAAAATCTATGTATTTTATGTAATAATGGCCAATTATTCATGAAATTTGTATAGAATTGTCGAAAAATCCATGAAAATTGTGAAGAATTGTCCAACATCCATCTTTTTAATGTAAAGATGGCCGAAACCCCATGTAATTTGTGAAGAATTGTCCAAAAATCCATGTATTTTATGTAAAAATGGCCAATAATCCATGAAATTTGTTTAGAATTGTCGAAAATTCCATGTATCTTATGTAAAAATGGCCAAAAATTGAAGTTACTTATGGAGAATTGGTCGAAAATCCCATAAAAATAGTGAGGAATTGTCTAAAAATCAATGTATCTTATGTAAAAAATGGCCAAAAATCCATATCAATTATGTAAAAATGGCCAAAACCCCATGTTTTTTGTGAAGAATTGTCCAAAAATCTATGTATTTTATGTAAAAAATGGCCAAAATTTGAAGTTACTTATGTAGAATTGGTCGAAAATCCCATAAAAATAGTGAAGAATTGTCTAAAAATCCATGTATTTTATGTAATTATGGCCGAAACCCCATGTAATTTGTGAAGAATTTGTCCAAAACTCCATGTATTTTCTGTAAAAATGGCCAATAATCCATGAAATTTGTTTAGAATTGTCCAAAAATCCATGAAAATTGTGAAGAATTGTCCAACATCCATCTTTTTAATGTAAAGATGGCCGAAACCCCATGTAATTTGTGAAGAATTGTCCAAAAATCCATGTATTTTATGTAAAAATGGCCAATAATCCATGAAATTTGTTTAGAATTGTCGAAAATTCCATGTATCTTATGTAAAAATGGCCAAAAATTGAAGTTACTTATGGAGAATTGGTCGAAATCCCATAAAAATAGTGAGGAATTGTCTAAAAATCAATGTATCTTATGTAAAAATGGCCAAAAATCCATATCAATTATGTAAAAATGGCCAAAACCCCATGTTTTTTGTGAAGAATTGTCCAAAAATCTATGTATTTTATGTAAAAATGGCCAAAATTTGAAGTTACTTATGTAGAATTGGTCGAAATCCCATAAAAATAGTGAAGAATTGTCTAAAAATCCATGTATTTTATGTAATTATGGTCGAAACCCCATGTAATTTGTGAAGAATTGTCCAAAAATCCATGTATTTTCTGTAAAAATGGCCAATAATCCATGAAATTTGTTTAGAATTGTCCAAAAATCCATGAAAATTGTGAAGAATTGTCCAAAATCCATCTTTTTTATGTAAAGATGGCCGAAACCCCATGTATCTTATGTAAAAATGGCCAAAAATCCATAAAAATTATGTAAAAATTGCCAAACCCCCATGTTATTTGTGAAGAATTGTCCAAAAATCCATGTATTTCATGTAATAATGGCTAAAAATCAGTGTAATTTTTGATGAATAGTCTAAAAATCCATGTATTTTATGAAAAAATGGGCAAAAATCCATGTATTTTATGTAATTATGGCCGAAACCCCATGTAATTTGTGAAGAATTGTCCAAAAATCCATGTATTTTCTGTAAAAATGGCCAATAATCCATGAAATTTGTTTAGAATTGTCCAAAAATCCATGAAAATTGTGAAGAATTGTCCAAAATCCATCTTTTTTATGTAAAGATGGCCGAAACCCCATGTTATTTGTGAAGAATTGTCCAAAAATCCATGTATTTTATGTAAAAATGGCCAAAATCCATTTTTTTTATGTAAAGATGGCCGAAACCCCATGTAATTTGTGAAGAATTGTCCAAAAATCCATGTATTTTATGTAAAAATGGCCAATATCCATGAAATTTGTTTAGAATTGTCCAAAAATCCATGAAAATTGTGAAGAATTGTCCAAAATCCATATTTTTATGTAAAGATGGCCGAAACCCCATGTAATTTGTGAAGAATTGTCCAAAAATCCATGTATTTTATGTAAAAATGGCCAATAATCAATGAAATTTGTGTAGAATTGTCCAAAAAATCCATGAAAATTGAGAAGAATTGTCCAAAATCCATCTTTTTTATGTAAAGATGGCCTAAACCCCATGTAATTTGTGAAGAATTGACCAAAAATCTATGTATTTTATGTAAAAATGGCCAAAAATTGAAGTTACTTATGGAGAATTGGTCGAAATCCCATAAAAATAGTGAAGAATTGTCTAAAAAAAATCCATGTATCTTATGTAAAAATGGCCAAAAATCCATATCAATTATGTAACAATGGCCAAAACCCCATGTTATTTGTGAAGAATTGTCCGAAAATCCATGTATTTTATGTAAAAATGGCCAATAATCCATGAAATTTGTTTAGAATTGTCCAAAAATCCATGAAAATTGTGAAGAATTGTCCAAAATCCATCTTTTATATGTAATGATGGCCGAAACCCCTTGTAATTTGTGAAGAATTGTCCAAAAATCCATGTATTTTATGTAAAAATGGCCAATAATCCATGAAATTTGTTTAGAATTGTCCAAAAATCCATGAAAATTGTGAAGAATTGTCCAAAATCCATCTTTTTTATGTAAAGATGGCCGAAACCCCCATGTATCTTATGTAAAAAATGGCCAAAAATCGATAAAAATTATGTAAAAATTGCCAAACCCCCATGTTATTTGTGAAGAATTGTCCAAAAATCCATGAAAATTGTGAAGAATTGTCCAAAATCCATCTTTTTTATGTAAAGATGGCCGAAACCCCATGTATCTTATGTAAAAATGGCCAAAAATCGATAAAAATTATGTAAAAATTGCCAAACCCCCATGTTATTTGTGAAGAATTGTCCAAAAATCCATGTATTTCATGTAATAATGGCTAAAACTCAGTGTAATTTTTGATGAATTGTCCAAAAATCCATGAAAATTGAGAAGAATTGTCCAAAATCCATCTTTTTTATGTAAAGATGGCCGAAACCCCATGTAATTTGTGAAGAATTGTCCAAAAATCCATGTATTTTATGTAAAAATGGCCAAAATCCATTTTTTTTATGTAAAGATGGCCGAAACCCCATGTAATTTATGAATAATTGTCCAAAAATCCATGTATTTTATGTAAAAAATGGCCAATAATCCATGAAATTTGTTTAGAATTGTCCAAATATCCATGAAAATTGTGAAGAATTGTCCAAAATCCATCTTTTTTATGTAAAGATGGCCGAAACCCCATGTAATTTGTGAAGAATTGACCAAAAATCCATCTTTTTTATGTAATGATGGCCGAAACCCCATGTTTTTTGTGAAGAATTGTCCAAAAATCTATGTATTTTATGTAAAAATGGCCAAAATTTGAAGTTACTTATGTAGAATTGGTCGAAATCCCATAAAAATAGTGAAGAATTGTCTAAAAATCCATGTATTTTATGTAATTATGGCCGAAACCCCATGTAATTTGTGAAGAATTGTCCAAAAATCCATGTATTTTATGTAAAAATGGCCAATAATCAATGAAATTTGTGTAGAATTGTCCAAAAATCCATGAAAATTGTGAAGAATTGTCCAAAATCCATCTTTTTTATGTAAAGATGGCCGAAACCCCATGTAATTTGTGAAGAATTGTCCAAAAATCCATGTATTTTATGTAAAAATGGCCAATAATCCATGAAATTTGTTTAGAATTGTCCAAAAATCCATGAAAATTGTGAAGAATTGTCCAAAATCCATCTTTTTTATGTAAAGATGTCCGAAACCCCATGTATCTTATGTAAAAATGGCCAAAAATCCATAAAAATTATGTAAAAATTGCCAAACCCCCATGTTATTTGTGAAGAATTGTCCAAAAATCCATGTATTTCATGTAATAATGGCTAAAACTCAGTGTAATTTTTGATGAATAGTCTAAAAATCCATGTATTTTATGAAAAAATGGGCAAAAATCCATGTATTTTATGTAATTATGGCCGAAACCCCATGTAATTTGTGAAGAATTGTCCAAAAATCCATGTATTTTCTGTAAAAATGGCCAATAATCCATGAAATTTGTTTAGAATTGTCCAAAAATCCATGAAAATTGTGAAGAATTGTCCAAAATCCATCTTTTTTATGTAAAGATGGCCGAAACCCCATGTAATTTGTGAAGAATTGTCCAAAAATCCATGTATTTTATGTAAAAATGGCCAAAATCTATTTTTTTTATGTAAAGATGGCCGAAACCCCATG
Organism: Rhopalosiphum padi; assembly: GCF_020882245.1. Classification (NCBI taxonomy): domain Eukaryota; kingdom Metazoa; phylum Arthropoda; class Insecta; order Hemiptera; family Aphididae; genus Rhopalosiphum; species Rhopalosiphum padi. The sequence goes on from NW_026870021.1 coordinate 11,970, forward strand.
TAATTTGTGAAGAATTGTCCAAAAATCCATGTATTTTATGTAAAAATGGCCAATAATCCATGAAATTTGTTTAGAATTGTCCAAAAATCCATGAAAATTGTGAAGAATTGTCCAAAATCCATCTTTTTTATGTAAAAATGGCCGAAACCCCATGTAATTTGTGAAGAATTGTCCAAAAAATCCATGTATTTTATGTAAAAATGGCCAATAATCCATGAAATTTGTTTAGAATTGTCCAAAATTCCATGAAAAATTGTGAAGAATTGTCCAAAATCCATCTTTTTATGTAAAGATGGCCGAAACCCCATGTAATTTGTGAAGAATTGTCCAAAAATCTATGTATTTTATGTAATAATGGCCAATTATTCATGAAATTTGTATAGAATTGTCGAAAAATCCATGAAAATTGTGAAGAATTGTCCAACATCCATCTTTTTAATGTAAAGATGGCCGAAACCCCATGTAATTTGTGAAGAATTGTCCAAAAATCCATGTATTTTATGTAAAAATGGCCAATAATCCATGAAATTTGTTTAGAATTGTCGAAAATTCCATGTATCTTATGTAAAAATGGCCAAAAATTGAAGTTACTTATGGAGAATTGGTCGAAATCCCATAAAAATAGTGAGGAATTGTCTAAAAATCAATGTATCTTATGTAAAAATGGCCAAAAATCCATATCAATTATGTAAAAATGGCCAAAACCCCATGTTTTTTGTGAAGAATTGTCCAAAAATCTATGTATTTTATGTAAAAATGGCCAAAATTTGAAGTTACTTATGTAGAATTGGTCGAAATCCCATAAAAATAGTGAAGAATTGTCTAAAAATCCATGTATTTTATGTAATTATGGCCGAAACCCCATGTAATTTGTGAAGAATTGTCCAAAACTCCATGTATTTTTCTGTAAAAATGGCCAATAATCCATGAAATTTGTTTAGAATTGTCCAAAAATCCATGAAAATTGTGAAGAATTGTCCAACATCCATCTTTTTAATGTAAAGATGGCCGAAACCCCATGTAATTTGTGAAGAATTGTCCAAAAATCCATGTATTTTATGTAAAAATGGCCAATAATCCATGAAATTTGTTTAGAATTGTCCAAAAATCCATGAAAATTGTGAAGAATTGTCCAAAATCCATCTTTTTTATGTAAAGATGGCCGAAACCCCATGTATCTTATGTAAAAATGGCCAAAAATCCATAAAAATTATGTAAAAATTGCCAAACCCCCCATGTTATTTGTGAAGAATTGTCCAAAAATCCATGTATTTCATGTAATAATGGCTAAAAATCAGTGTAATTTTTGATGAATAGTCTAAAAATCCATGTATTTTATGAAAAAATGGGCAAAAATCCATGTATTTTATGTAATTATGGCCGAAACCCCATGTAATTTGTGAAGAATTGTCCAAAAATCCATGTATTTTCTGTAAAAATGGCCAATAATCCATGAAATTTGTTTAGAATTGTCCAAAAATCCATGAAAATTGTGAAGAATTGTCCAAAATCCATCTTTTTTATGTAAAGATGGCCGAAACCCCATGTTATTTGTGAAGAATTGTCCAAAAATCCATGTATTTTATGTAAAAATGGCCAAAATCCATTTTTTTTATGTAAAGATGGCCGAAACCCCATGTAATTTGTGAAGAATTGTCCAAAAATCCATGTATTTTATGTAAAAATGGCCAATAATCCATGAAATTTGTTTAGAATTGTCCAAAAATCCATGAAAATTGTGAAGAATTGTCCAAAATCCATATTTTTATGTAAAGATGGCCGAAACCCCATGTAATTTGTGAAGAATTGTCCAAAAATCCATGTATTTTATGTAAAAAATGGCCAATAATCAATGAAATTTGTGTAGAATTGTCCAAAAATCCATGAAAATTGAGAAGAATTGTCCAAAATCCATCTTTTTTATGTAAAGATGGCCTAAACCCCATGTAATTTGTGAAGAATTGACCAAAAATCTATGTATTTTATGTAAAAATGGCCAAAAATTGAAGTTACTTATGGAGAATTGGTCGAAATCCCATAAAAATAGTGAAGAATTGTCTAAAAATCCATGTATCTTATGTAAAAATGGCCAAAAATCCATATCAATTATGTAACAATGGCCAAAACCCCATGTTATTTGTGAAGAATTGTCCGAAAATCCATGTATTTTATGTAAAAATGGCCAATAATCCATGAAATTTGTTTAGAATTGTCCAAAAATCCATGAAAATTGTGAAGAATTGTCCAAAATCCATCTTTTATATGTAATGATGGCCGAAACCCCTTGTAATTTGTGAAGAATTGTCCAAAAATCCATGTATTTTATGTAAAAAATGGCCAATAATCCATGAAATTTGTTTAGAATTGTCCAAAAATCCATGAAAATTGTGAAGAATTGTCCAAAATCCATCTTTTTTATGTAAAGATGGCCGAAACCCCATGTATCTTATGTAAAAAATGGCCAAAAATCGATAAAAATTATGTAAAAATTGCCAAACCCCCATGTTATTTGTGAAGAATTGTCCAAAAATCCATGAAAATTGTGAAGAATTGTCCAAAATCCATCTTTTTTATGTAAAGATGGCCGAAACCCCCATGTATCTTATGTAAAAATGGCCAAAAATCGATAAAAATTATGTAAAAATTGCCAAACCCCCCATGTTATTTGTGAAGAATTGTCCAAAAATCCATGTATTTCATGTAATAATGGCTAAAACTCAGTGTAATTTTTGATGAATTGTCCAAAAATCCATGAAAATTGAGAAGAATTGTCCAAAATCCATCTTTTTTATGTAAAGATGGCCGAAACCCCATGTAATTTGTGAAGAATTGTCCAAAAATCCATGTATTTTATGTAAAAATGGCCAAAATCCATTTTTTTTTATGTAAAGATGGCCGAAACCCCATGTAATTTATGAATAATTGTCCAAAAATCCATGTATTTTATTTAAAAATGGCCAATAATCCATGAAATTTGTTTAGAATTGTCCAAATATCCATGAAAATTGTGAAGAATTGTCCAAAATCCATCTTTTTTATGTAAAGATGGCCGAAACTCCTTGTAATTTGTGAAGAATTGTCCAAAAATCCATGTATTTTATGTAATAATGGCTAAAACTCAGTGTAATTTTTGATGAATAGTCTAAAAATCCATGTATTTTATGAAAAAATGGGCAAAAATCCATGTATTTTATGTAAGTATGGCCGAAACCCCATGTAATTTGTGAAGAATTGACCAAAAATCCATGTATTTTCTGTAAAAATGGCCAATAATCCATGAAATTTGTTTAGAATTGTCCAAAAATCCATGAAAATTGTGAAGAATTGTCCAAAATCCATCTTTTTTATGTAAAGATGGCCGAAACCCCATGTAATTTGTGAAGAATTGTCCAAAAATCCATGTATTTTATGTAAAAATGGCCAAAATCTATTTTTTTTATGTAAAGATGGCCGAAACCCCATGTAATTTGTGAAGAATTGTCCAAAAATCCATGTATTTTATGTAAAAATGGCCAATAATCCATGAAAATTGTGAAGAATTGTCCAAAATCCATCTTTTTATGTAAAGATGGCCGAAACCCCATGTAATTTGTGAAGAATTGTCCAAAAATCTATGTATTTTATGTAATAATGGCCAATTATTCATGAAATTTGTATAGAATTGTCGAAAAATCCATGAAAATTGTGAAGAATTGTCCAACATCCATCTTTTTAATGTAAAGATGGCCGAAACCCCATGTAATTTGTGAAGAATTGTCCAAAAATCCATGTATTTTATGTAAAAATGGCCAATAATCCATGAAATTTGTTTAGAATTGTCGAAAATTCCATGTATCTTATGTAAAAATGGCCAAAAATTGAAGTTACTTATGGAGAATTGGTCGAAATCCCATAAAAATAGTGAGGAATTGTCTAAAAATCAATGTATCTTATGTAAAAATGGCCAAAAATCCATATCAATTATGTAAAAATGGCCAAAACCCCATGTTTTTTGTGAAGAATTGTCCAAAAATCTATATATTTTATGTAAAAATGGCCAAAATTTGAAGTTACTTATGTAGAATTGGTCGAAATCCCATAAAAATAGTGAAGAATTGTCTAAAAATCCATGTATTTTATGTAATTATGGCCGAAACCCCATGTAATTTGTGAAGAATTGTCCAAAAATCCATGTATTTTCTGTAAAAATGGCCAATAATCCATGAAATTTGTTTAGAATTGTCCAAAAATCCATGAAAATTGTGAAGAATTGTCCAACATCCATCTTTTTAATGTAATGATGGCCGAAACCCCATGTAATTTGTGAAGAATTGTCCAAAAATCCATGTATTTTATGTAAAAATGGCCAATAATCCATGAAATTTGTTTAGAATTGTCGAAAATTCCATGTATCTTATGTAAAAATGGCCAAAAATTGAAGTTACTTATGGAGAATTGGTCGAAATCCCATAAAAATAGTGAGGAATTGTCTAAAAATCAATGTATCTTATGTAAAAATGGCCAAAAATCCATATCAATTATGTAAAAATGGCCAAAACCCCATGTTTTTTGTGAAGAATTGTCCAAAAATCTATGTATTTTATGTAAAAATGGCCAAAATTTGAAGTTACTTATGTAGAATTGGTCGAAATCCCATAAAAATAGTGAAGAATTGTCTAAAAATCCATGTATTTTATGTAATTATGGCCGAAACCCCATGTAATTTGTGAAGAATTGTCCAAAAATCCATGTATTTTCTGTAAAAATGGCCAATAATCCATGAAATTTGTTTAGAATTGTCCAAAAATCCATGAAAATTGTGAAGAATTGTCCAACATCCATCTTTTTAATGTAAAGATGGCCGAAACCCCATGTAATTTGTGAAGAATTGTCCAAAAATCCATGTATTTTATGTAAAAATGGCCAATAATCCATGAAATTTGTTTAGAATTGTCGAAAATTCCATGTATCTTATGTAAAAATGGCCAAAAATTGAAGTTACTTATGGAGAATTGGTCGAAATCCCATAAAAATAGTGAGGAATTGTCTAAAAATCAATGTATCTTATGTAAAAATGGCCAAAAATCCATATCAATTATGTAAAAATGGCCAAAACCCCATGTTTTTTGTGAAGAATTGTCCAAAAATCTATGTATTTTATGTAAAAATGGCCAAAATTTGAAGTTACTTATGTAGAATTGGTCGAAATCCCATAAAAATAGTGAAGAATTGTCTAAAAATCCATGTATTTTATGTAATTATGGCCGAAACCCCATGTAATTTGTGAAGAATTGTCCAAAAATCCATGTATTTTCTGTAAAAATGGCCAATAATCCATGAAATTTTTTTAGAATTGTCCAAAAATCCATGAAAATTGTGAAGAATTGTCCAAAATCCATCTTTTTTATGTAAAGATGGCCGAAACCCCATGTATCTTATGTAAAAATGGCCAAAAATCCATAAAAATTATGTAAAAATTGCCAAACCCCCATGTTATTTGTGAAGAATTGTCCAAAAATCCATGTATTTCATGTAATAATGGCTAAAACTCAGTGTAATTTTTGATGAATAGTCTAAAAAATCCATGTATTTTATGAAAAAATGGGCAAAAATCCATGTATTTTATGTAATTATGGCCGAAACCCTATGTAATTTGTGAAGAATTGTCCAAAAATCCATGTATTTTCTGTAAAAATGGCCAATAATCCATGAAAGTTGTTTAGAATTGTCCAAAAATCCATGAAAATTGTGAAGAATTGTCCAAAATCCATCTTTTTTATGTAAAGATGGCCGAAACCCCATGTAATTTGTGAAGAATTGTCCAAAAATCCATGTATTTTATGTAAAAATGGCCAAAATCCATTTTTTTTATGTAAAGATGGCCGAAACCCCATGTAATTTGTGAAGAATTGTCCAAAAATCCATGTATTTTATGTAAAAATGGCCAATAATCCATGAAATTTGTTTAGAATTGTCCAAAAATCCATGAAAATTGTGAAGAATTGTCCAAAATCCATATTTTTATGTAAAGATGGCCGAAACCCCATGTAATTTGTGAAGAATTGTCCAAAAATCCATGTATTTTATGTAAAAATGGCCAATAATCAATGAAATTTGTGTAGAATTGTCCAAAAATCCATGAAAATTGAGAAGAATTGTCCAAAATCCATCTTTTTTATGTAAAGATGGCCGAAACCCCATGTAATTTGTGAAGAATTGACCAAAATCTATGTATTTTATGTAAAAATGGCCAAAAATTGAAGTTACTTATGGAGAATTGGTCGAAATCCCATAAAAATAGTGAAGAATTGTCTAAAAATCCATGTATCTTATGTAAAAATGGCCAAAAATCCATATCAATTATGTAACAATGGCCAAAACCCCATGTTATTTGTGAAGAATTGTCCGAAAATCCATGTATTTTATGTAAAAATGGCCAATAATCCATGAAATTTGTTTAGAATTGTCCAAAAATCCATGAAAATTGTGAAGAATTGTCCAAAATCCATCTTTTATATGTAATGATGGCCCGAAACCCCATGTAATTTGTGAAGAATTGTCCAAAAATCCATGTATTTTATGTAAAAATGGCCAATATTCCATGAAATTTGTTTAGAATTGTCCAAAAAATCCATGAATATTGTGAAGAATTGTCCAAAATCCATCTTTTTTATGTAAAGATGGCCGGAACCCCATGTATCTTATGTAAAAATGGCCAAAAATCCATAAAAATTATGTAAAAATTGCCAAACCCCCATGTTATTTGTGATGAATAGTCTAAAAATCCATGTATTTTATGAAAAAATGGGCAAAAATCCATGTATTTTATGTAATAATGGCCAATTATTCATGAAATTTGTGTAGAATTGTCCAAAAATCCATGAAAATTGAGAAGAATTGTCCAAAATCCCATCTTTTTTATGTAAAGATGGCCGAAACCCCATGTAATTTGTGAAGAATTGTCCAAAAATCCATGTATTTTATGTAAAAATGGCCAATAATCCATGAAATTTTTTTAGAATTGTCCAAATATCCATGAAAATTGGGAAGAATTGTCCAAAATCCATCTTTTTTATGTAAAGATGGCCGAAACCCCATGTAATTTGTGAAGAATTGTCCAAAAATCCATGTATTTTATGTAAAAATGGCCAATAATCCATGAAATTTGTTTAGAATTGTCCAAAAATCCATGAAAATTGTGAAGAATTGTCCAAAATCCATCTTTTTTATGTAAAGATGGCCGAAACCCCCATGTATCTTATGTAAAAATGGCCAAAAATCGATAAATATTATGTAAAAATTGCCAAACCCCCCATGTTATTTGTGAAGAATTGTCCAAAAATCCATGTATTTCATGTAATAATGGCTAAAACTCAGTGTAATTTTTGATGAATTGTCCAAAAATCCATGAAAATTGAGAAGAATTGTCCAAAATCCATCTTTTTTATGTAAAGATGGCCGAAACCCCATGTAATTTGTGAAGAATTGTCCAAAAATCCATGTATTTTATGTAAAAATGGCCAAAATCCATTTTTTTTTATGTAAAGATGGCCGAAACCCCATGTAATTTGTGAATAATTGTCCAAAAATCCATGTATTTTATGTAAAAATGGCCAATAATCCATGAAATTTGTTTAGAATTGTCCAAATATCCATGAAAATTGTGAAGATTTGTCCAAAATCCATCTTTTTTATGTAAAGATGGCCGAAACCCCCTTGTAATTTGTGAAGAATTGTCCAAAAATCCATGTATTTTATGTAAAAATGGCCAATAATCAATGAAATTTGTGTAGAATTGTCCAAAAATCCATGAAAATTGTGAAGAATTGTCCAAAATCCATCTTTTTTATGTAAAGATGGCCGAAACCCCCATGTAATTTGTGAAGAATTGTCCAAAAATCCATGTATTTTATGTAAAAATGGCCAATAATCCATGAAATTTGTTTAGAATTGTCCAAAAATCCATGAAAATTGTGAAGAATTGTCCAAAATCCATCTTTTTTATGTAAAAATGGCCGAAACCCCATGTAATTTGTGAAGAATTGTCCAAAAATCCATGTATTTTATGTAAAAAATGGCCAATAATCCATGAAATTTGTTTAGAATTGTCCAAAAATCCATGAAAATTGTGAAGAATTGTCCAAAATCCATCTTTTTTATGTAAAGATGGCCGAAACCCCATGTATCTTATGTAAAAATGGCCATAAATCCATGTATTTTATGTAAAAATGGCCAATAATCCATGAAATTTGTTTAGAATTGTCCAAAATTCCATGAAAATTGTGAAGAATTGTCCAAAATCCATCTTTTTATGTAAAGATGGCCGAAACCCCATGTAATTTGTGAAGAATTGTCCAAAAATCTATGTATTTTATGTAATAATGGCCAATTATTCATGAAATTTGTGTAGAATTGTCCAAAAATCCATGAAAATTGTGAAGAATTGTCCAACATCCATCTTTTTAATGTAAAGATGGCCGAAACCCCATGTAATTTGTGAAGAATTGTCCAAAAATCCATGTATTTTATGTAAAAATGGCCAATAATCCATGAAATTTGTTTAGAATTGTCGAAAATTCCATGTATCTTATGTAAAAATGGCCAAAAATTGAAGTTACTTATGGAGAATTGGTCGAAATCCATAAAAATAGTGAGGAATTGTCTAAAAATCAATGTATCTTATGTAAAAATGGCCAAAAATCCATATCAATTATGTAAAAATGGCCAAAACCCCATGTTTTTTGTGAAGAATTGTCCAAAAATCTATGTATTTTATGTAAAAATGGCCAAAATTTGAAGTTACTTATGTAGAATTGGTCGAAATCCCATAAAAATAGTGAAGAATTGTCTAAAAAATCCATGTATTTTATGTAATTATGGCCGAAACCCCATGTAATTTGTGAAGAATTGTCCAAAAATCCATGTATTTTCTGTAAAAATGGCCAATAAATCCATGAAATTTGTTTAGAATTGTCCAAAAATCCATGAAAATTGTGAAGAATTGTCCAACATCCATCTTTTTAATGTAAAGATGGCCGAAACCCCATGTAATTTGTGAAGAATTGTCCAAAAATCCATGTATTTTATGTAAAAATGGCCAAAAATCCATGAAAATTGTGAAGAATTGTCCAAAATCCATCTTTTTTATGTAAAGATGGCCGAAACCCCATGTATCTTATGTAAAAATGGCCAAAAATCCATAAAAATTATGTAAAAATTGCCAAACCCCCATGTTATTTGTGAAGAATTGTCCAAAAAATCCATGTATTTCATGTAATAATGGCTAAAACTCAGTGTAATTTTTGATGAATAGTCTAAGAAATCCATGTATTTTATGAAAAAAATGGGCAAAAATCCATGTATTTTATGTAATAATGGCCAATTATTCATGAAATTTGTGTAGAATTGTCCAAAAATCCATGAAAAATTGTGAAGAATTGTCCAAAATCCATCTTTTTTATGTAAAGATGGCCGAAACCCCATGTAATTTGTGAAGAATTGTCCAAAAATCCATGTATTTTATGTAAAAATGGCCAAAATCCATTTTTTTTTATGTAAAGATGGCCGAAACCCCATGTAATTTGTGAAGAATTGTCCAAAAATCCATGTATTTTATGTAAAAATGGCCAATAATCCATGAAATTTGTTTAAAATTGTCCAAAAATCCATGAAAATTGTGAAGAATTGTCCAAAATCCATATTTTTATGTAAAGATGGCCGAAACCCCATGTAATTTGTGAAGAATTGTCCAAAAATCCATGTATTTTATGTAAAAATGGCCAATAATCAATGAAATTTGTGTAGAATTGTCCAAAAAATCCATGAAAATTGAGAAGAATTGTCCAAAATCCATCTTTTTTTATGTAAAGATGGCCGAAACCCCATGTAATTTGTGAAGAATTGACCAAAAATCTATGTATTTTATGTAAAAATGGCCAAAAATTGAAGTTACTTATGGAGAATTGGTCGAAATCCCATAAAAATAGTGAAGAATTGTCTAAAAATCCATGTATCTTATGTAAAAATGGCCAAAAAATCCATATCAATTATGTAACAATGGCCAAAACCCCATGTTATTTGTGAAGAATTGTCCAAAAATCCATGTATTTTATGTAAAAATGGCCAATATTCCATGAAATTTGTTTAGAATTGTCCAAAAATCCATGAATATTGTGAAGAATTGTCCAAAATCCATCTTTTTTATGTAAAGATTGCCGGAACCCCCATGTATCTTATGTAAAATGGCCAAAAATCCATAAAAATTATGTAAAAATTGCCAAACCCCCCATGTTATTTGTGATGAATAGTCTAAAAATCCATGTATTTTATGAAAAAATGGGCAAAAATCCATGTATTTTATGTAATAATGGCCAATTATTCATGAAATTTGTGTAGAATTGTCCAAAAATCCATGAAAATTGAGAAGAATTGTCCAAAATCCATCTTTTTTATGTAAAGATGGCCGAAACCCCATGTAATTTGTGAAGAATTGTCCAAAAATCCATGTATTTTATGTAAAAATGGCCAATAATCTGAAATTTGTTTAGAATTGTCCAAATATCCATGAAAATTGGGAAGAATTGTCCAAAATCCATCTTTTTTATGTAAAGATGGCCGAAACCCCATGTAATTTGTGAAGAATTGTCCAAAAATCCATGTATTTTATGTAAAAATGGCCAATAATCCATGAAATTTGTTTAGAATTGTCCAAAAATCCATGAAAATTGTGAAGAATTGTCCAAAATCCATCTTTTTTATGTAAAGATGGCCGAAACCCCATGTATCTTATGTAAAAATGGCCAAAAATCGATAAAAATTATGTAAAAATTGCCAAACCCCCATTCTATTTGTGAAGAATTGTCCAAAAATCCATGTATCTTATGTAAAAATGGCCAATAATCAATGAAATTTGTGTAGAATTGTCCAAAAAATCCATGAAAATTGTGAAGAATTGTCCAAAATCCATCTTTTTTATGTAAAGATGGCCGAAACCCCATGTAATTTGTGAAGAATTGTCCAAAAATCCATGTATTTTATGTAAAAATGGCCAATAATCCATGAAATTTGTTTAGAATTGTCCAAAAATCCATGAAAATTGTGAAGAATTGTCCAAAAATCCATCTTTTTTATGTAAAGATGGCCGAAACCCCATGTATCTTATGTAAAAATGGCCAAAAAATCGATAAAAATTATGTAAAAATTGCCAAACCCCCATGTTATTTGTGAAGAATTGTCCAAAAATCCATGTATTTCATGTAATAATGGCTAAAACTCAGTGTAATTTTTGATGGAATTGTCCAAAAATCTATGAAAATTGAGAAGAATTGTCCAAAATCCATCTTTTTTATGTAATGATGGCCGAAACCCCATGTAATTTGTGAAGAATTGTCCAAAAATCCATTTTTTTTTATGTAAAGATGGCCGAAACCCCATGTAATTTGTGAATAATTGTCCAAAAATCCATGAAAATTGTGAAGAATTGTCCAAAATCCATCTTTTATATGTAATGATGGCCGAAACACCATGTAATTTGTGAAGAATTGTCCAAAAATCCATGTATTTTATGTAAAAATGGCCAATAATCCATGAAATTTGTTTAGAATTGTCCAAAAATCCATGAAAATTGTGAAGAATTGTCCAAAATCCATCTTTTTTATGTAAAGATGGCCGAAACCCCATGTAATTTGTGAAGAATTGACCAAAAATCCATCTTTTTTATGTAATGATGGCCGAAACCCCATGTTTTTTGTGAAGAATTGTCCAAAAATCTATGTATTTTATGTAAAAATGGCCAAAATTTGAAGTTACTTATGTAGAATTGGTCGAAATCCCATAAAAATAGTGAAGAATTGTCTAAAAATCCATGTATTTTATGTAATTATGGCCGAAACCCCATGTAATTTGTGAAGAATTGTCCAAAAATCCATGAAAAATTGTGAAGAATTGTCCAAAATCCATCTTTTTTATGTAAAGATGGCCGAAACCCCCATGTATCTTATGTAAAAAATGGCCAAAAATCCATAAAAATTATGTAAAAATTGCCAAACCCCCATGTTATTTGTGAAGAATTGTCCAAAAATCCATGTATTTCATGTAATAATGGCTAAAACTCAGTGTAATTTTTGATGAATAGTCTAAAATTCCATGTATTTTAATGAAAAAATGGGCAAAAATCCATGTATTTTATGTAATAATGGCCAATTATTCATGAAATTTGTGTTAGAATTGTCCAAAAATCCATGAAAATTGTGAAGAATTGTCCAAAATCCATCTTTTTATGTAAGGATGGCCGAAACCCCATGTAATTTGTGAAGAATTGTCCAAAAATCCATGTATTTTATGTAAAAATGGCCAAAATCCATTTTTTTTATGTAAAGATGGCCGAAACCTCATGTAATTTGTGAAGAATTGTCCAAAAATCCATGTATTTTATGTAAAAATGGCCAATAATCCATGAAATTTGTTTAGAATTGTCCAAAAATCCATGAAAATTGTGAAGAATTGTCCAAAATCCATATTTTTATGTAAAGATGGCCGAAACCCCATGTAATTTGTGAAGAATTGTCCAAAAATCCATGAAAAATGTGAAGAATTGTGCAAAATCCATATTTTTTATGTAAAGATGGCCGAAACCCCATGTAATTTGTGAAGAATTGTCCAAAAATCCATGTATTTTATGTAAAAATGGCCAATAATCCATGAAATTTGTTTAGAATTGTCCAAATGTCCATGAAAATTGGGAAGAATTGTCCAAAATCCATCTTTTTTATGTAAAGATGGCCGAAACCCCATGTAATTTGTGAAGAATTGACCAAAAATCTATGTATTTTATGTAAAAAATGGCCAAAAATTGAAGTTACTTATGGAGAATTGGTCGAAATCCCATAAAAATAGTGAAGAATTGTCTTAAAAATCCATGTATCTTATGTAAAAATGGCCAATAATCAATGAAATTTGTGTAGAATTGTCCAAAAATCCATGAAAATTGTGAAGAATTGTCCAAAATCCATCTTTTTTATGTAAAGATGGCCGAAACCCCATGTAATTTGTGAAGAATTGTCCAAAAATCCATGTATTTTATGTAAAAATGGCCAATAATCCATGAAATTTGTTTAGAATTGTCCAAAAATCCATGAAAATTGTGAAGAATTGTCCAAAATCCATCTTTTTTATGTAAAGATGGCCGAAACCCCATGTATCTTATGTAAAAATGGCCAAAAATCGATAAAAATTATGTAAAAATTGCCAAACCCCCATGTTATTTGTGAAGAATTGTCCAAAAATCCATGTATTTTATGTAAAAATGGCCAATAATCCATGAAATTTGTTTAGAATTGTCCAAAAATCCATGAAAATTGTGAAGAATTGTCCAAAATCCATCTTTTTTATGTAAAGATGGCCGAAACCCCATGTAATTTGTGAAGAATTGACCAAAAATCCATCTTTTTTATGTAATGATGGCCGAAACCCCATGTTTTTTGTGAAGAATTGTCCAAAAATCTATGTATTTTATGTAAAAATGGCCAAAATTTGAAGTTACTTATGTAGAATTGGTCGAAATCCCATAAAAATAGTGAAGAATTGTCTAAAAATCCATGTATTTTATGTAATTATGGCCGAAACCCCATGTAATTTGTGAAGAATTGTCCAAAAATCCATGTATTTTCTGTAAAAATGGCCAATAATCCATGAAATTTGTTTAGAATTGTCCAAAAATCCATGAAAATTGTGAAGAATTGTCCAAAATCCATCTTTTTTATGTAAAGATGGGCCGAAACCCCATGTATCTTATGTAAAAATGGCCAAAAATCCATAAAAATTATGTAAAAATTGCCAAACCCCCATGTTATTTGTGAAGAATTGTCCAAAAATCCATGTATTTCATGTAATAATGGCTAAAACTCAGTGTAATTTTTGATGAATAGTCTAAAAAATCCATGTATTTTATGAAAAAATGGGCAAAAATCCATGTATTTTATGTAATAATGGCCAATTATTCATGAAATTTGTGTAGAATTGTCCAAAAATCCATGAAAATTGTGAAGAATTGTCCAAAATCCATCTTTTTTATGTAAGGATGGCCGAAACCCCATGTAATTTGTGAAGAATTGTCCAAAAATCCATGTATTTTATGTAAAAATGGCCAAAATCCATTTTTTTTATGTAAAGATGGCCGATACCTCATGTAATTTGTGAAGAATTGTCCAAAAATCCATGAAAATTGTGAAGAATTGTCCAACATCCATCTTTTTAATGTAAAGATGGCCGAAACCCCATGTAATTTGTGAAGAATTGTCCAAAAATCCATGTATTTTATGTAAAAATGGCCAATAATCCATGAAATTTGTTTAGAATTGTCGAAAATTCCATGTATCTTATGTAAAAATGGCCAAAAATTGAAGTTACTTATGGAGAATTGGTCGAAATCCCATAAAAATAGTGAGGAATTGTCTAAAAATCAATGTATCTTATGTAAAAATGGCCAAAATCCATTTTTTTTATGTAAAGATGGCCGATACCTCATGTAATTTGTGAAGAATTGTCCAAAAATCCATGAAAATTGTGAAGAATTGTCCAAAATCCATCTTTTTTATGTAAGGATGGCCGAAACCCCATGTTTTTTGTGAAGAATTGTCCAAAAATCTATGTATTTTATGTAAAAATGGCCAAAATTTGAAGTTACTTATGTAGAATTGGTCGAAATCCCATAAAAATAGTGAAGAATTGTCTAAAAATCCATGTATTTTATGTAATTATGGCCGAAACCCCATGTAATTTGTGAAGAATTGTCCAAAAATCCATGTATTTTCTGTAAAAAATGGCCAATTATCCATGAAATTTGTTTAGAATTGTCCAAAAATCCATGAAAATTGTGAAGAATTGTCCAACATCCATCTTTTTAATGTAAAGATGGCCGAAACCCCATGTAATTTGTGAAGAATTGTCCAAAAATCCATGTATTTTATGTAAAAATGACCAAAAATCCATGAAAATTGTGAAGAATTGTCCAAAATCCATCTTTTTTATGTAAAGATGGCCGAAACCCCATGTATCTTATGTAAAAATGGCCAAAAATCCATAAAAATTATGTAAAAATTGCCAAACCCTCATGTTATTTGTGAAGAATTGTCCAAAAATCCATGTATTTCATGTAATAATGGCTAAAACTCAGTGTAATTTTTGATGAATAGTCTAAAAATCCATGTATTTTATGAAAAAAATGGGCAAAAATCCATGTATTTTATGTAATAATGGCCAATTATTCATGAAATTTGTGTAGAATTGTCCAAAAATCCATGAAAATTGTGAAGAATTGTCCAAAATCCATCTTTTTTATGTAAAGATGGCCGAAACCCCATGTAATTTGTGAAGAATTGTCCAAAAATCCATGTATTTTATGTAAAAATGGCCAAAATCCATTTTTTTTATGTAAAGATGGCCGAAACCCCATGTAATTTGTGAAGAATTGTCCAAAAATCCATGTATTTTATGTAAAAATGGCCAATAATCCATGAAATTTGTTTAAAATTGTCCAAAAATCCATGAAAATTGTGAAGAATTGTCCAAAATCCATATTTTTATGTAAAGATGGCCGAAACCCCATGTAATTTGTGAAGAATTGTCCAAAAATCCATGTATTTTATGTAAAAATGGCCAATAATCAATGAAATTTGTGTAGAATTGTCCAAAAATCCATGAAAATTGAGAAGAATTGTCCAAAATCCATCTTTTTTATGTAAAGATGGCCGAAACCCCATGTAATTTGTGAAGAATTGACCAAAAATCTATGTATTTTATGTAAAAATGGCCAAAAATTGAAGTTACTTATGGAGAATTGGTCGAAATCCCATAAAAATAGTGAAGAATTGTCTAAAAATCCATGTATCTTATGTAAAAATGGCCAAAAATCCAAATCAATTATGTAACAATGGCCAAAACCCCATGTTATTTGTGAAGAATTGTCCAAAAATCCATGTATTTTATGTAAAAATGGCCAATATTCCATGAAATTTGTTTAGAATTGTCCAAAAATCCATGAATATTGTGAAGAATTGTCCAAAATCCATCTTTTTTATGTAAAGATGGCCGGAACCCCATGTATCTTATGTAAAAATGGCCAAAAATCCATAAAAATTATGTAAAAATTGCCAAACCCCCATGTTATTTGTGATGAATAGTCTAAAAATCCATGTATTTTATGAAAAAATGGGCAAAAATCCATGTATTTTATGTAATAATGGCCAATTATTCATGAAATTTGTGTAGAATTGTCCAAAAATCCATGAAAATTGAGAAGAATTGTCCAAAATCCATCTTTTTTATGTAAAGATGGCCGAAACCCCATGTAATTTGTGAAGAATTGTCCAAAAATCCATGTATTTTATGTAAAAATGGCCAATAATCCATGAAATTTTTTTAGAATTGTCCAAATATCCATGAAAATTGGGAAGAATTGTCCAAAATCCATCTTTTTTATGTAAAGATGGCCGAAACCCCATGTAATTTGTGAAGAATTGTCCAAAAATCCATGTATTTTATGTAAAAAATGGCCAATAATCCATGAAATTTGTTTAGAATTGTCCAAAAATCCATGAAAATTGTGAAGAATTGTCCAAAATCCATCTTTTTTATGTAAAGATGGCCGAAACCCCATGTATCTTATGTAAAAATGGCCAAAAATCGATAAAAATTATGTAAAAATTGCCAAACCCCCATGTTATTTGTGAAGAATTGTCCAAAAATCCATGTATTTCATGTAATAATGGCTAAAACTCAGTGTAATTTTTGATGAATTGTCCAAAAATCCATGAAAATTGAGAAGAATTGTCCAAAATCCATCTTTTTTATGTAAAGATGGCCGAAACCCCATGTAATTTGTGAAGAATTGTCCAAAAATCCATGTATTTTATGTAAAAATGGCCAATAATCCATGAAATTTGTTTAGAATTGTCCAAAAATCCATGAAAATTGTGAAGAATTGTCCAAAATCCATCTTTTTTATGTAAAGATGGCCGAAACCCCATGTATCTTATGTAAAAATGGCCAAAAATCGATAAAAATTATGTAAAAATTGCCAAACCCCCATGTTATTTGTGAAGAATTGTCCAAAAATCCATGTATTTCATGTAATAATGGCTAAAACTCAGTGTAATTTTTGATGAATTGTCCAAAAATCTATGAAAATTGAGAAGAATTGTCCAAAATCCATCTTTTTTATGTAATGATGGCCGAAACCCCATGTAATTTGTGAAGAATTGTCCAAAAATCCATGTATTTTATGTAAAAATGGCCAAAATCCATTTTTTTTATGTAAAGATGGCCGAAACCCCATGTAATTTGTGAATAATTGTCCAAAAAATCCATGAAAATTGTGAAGAATTGTCCAAAATCCATCTTTTATATGTAATGATGGCCGAAACACCATGTAATTTGTGAAGAATTGTCCAAAAATCCATGTATTTTATGTAAAAATGGCCAATAATCCATGAAATTTGTTTAGAATTGTCCAAAAATCCATGAAAATTGTGAAGAATTGTCCAAAATCCATCTTTTTTATGTAAAGATGGCCGAAACCCCATGTAATTTGTGAAGAATTGACCAAAAATCCATCTTTTTTATGTAATGATGGCCGAAACCCCATGTTTTTTGTGAAGAATTGTCCAAAAATCTATGTATTGTATGTAAAAATGGCCAAAATTTGAAGTTACTTATGTAGAATTGGTCGAAATCCCATAAAAATAGTGAAGAATTGTCTAAAAATCCATGTATTTTATGTAATTATGGCCGAAACCCCATGTAATTTGTGAAGAATTGTCCAAAAATCCATGTATTTTCTGTAAAAATGGCCAATAATCCATGAAATTTGTTTAGAATTGTCCAAAAATCCATGAAAATTGTGAAGAATTGTCCAAAATCCATCTTTTTTATGTAAAGATGGCCGAAACCCCATGTATCTTATGTAAAAATGGCCAAAAATCCATAAAAATTATGTAAAAATTGCCAAACCCCCATGTTATTTGTGAAGAATTGTCCAAAAATCCATGTATTTCATGTAATAATGGCTAAAACTCAGTGTAATTTTTGATGAATAGTCTAAAAATCCATGTATTTTATGAAAAAATGGGCAAAAATCCATGTATTTTATGTAATAATGGCCAATTATTCATGAAATTTGTGTAGAATTGTCCAAAAATCCATGAAAATTGTGAAGAATTGTCCAAAATCCATCTTTTTTATGTAAGGATGGCCGAAACCCCATGTAATTTGTGAAGAATTGTCCAAAAATCCATGTATTTTATGTAAAAATGGCCAAAATCCATTTTTTTTATGTAAAGATGGCCGAAACCTCATGTAATTTGTGAAGAATTGTCCAAAAATCCATGTATTTTATGTAAAAATGGCCAATAATCCATGAAATTTGTTTAGAATTGTCCAAAAATCCATGAAAATTGTGAAGAATTGTCCAAAATCCATATTTTTATGTAAAGATGGCCGAAACCCCATGTAATTTGTGAAGAATTGTCCAAAAATCCATGAAAAATGTGAAGAATTGTGCAAAATCCATATTTTTTATGTAAAGATGGCCGAAACCCCATGTAATTTGTGAAGAATTGTCCAAAAATCCATGTATTTTATGTAAAAATGGCCAATAATCCATGAAATTTGTTTAGAATTGTCCAAATATCCATGAAAATTGGGAAGAATTGTCCAAAATCCATCTTTTTTATGTAAAGATGGCCGAAACCCCATGTAATTTGTGAAGAATTGACCAAAAATCTATGTATTTTATGTAAAAATGGCCAAAAATTGAAGTTACTTATGGAGAATTGGTCGAAATCCCATAAAAATAGTGAAGAATTGTCTAAAAATCCATGTATCTTATGTAAAAATGGCCAATAATCAATGAAATTTGTGTAGAATTGTCCAAAAATCCATGAAAATTGTGAAGAATTGTCCAAAATCCATCTTTTTTATGTAAAGATGGCCGAAACCCCATGTAATTTGTGAAGAATTGTCCAAAAATCCATGTATTTTATGTAAAAATGGCCAAAATCCATTTTTTTTATGTAAAGATGGCCGAAACCCCATGTAATTTGTGAATAATTGTCCAAAAATCCATGAAAATTGTGAAGAATTGTCCAAAATCCATCTTTTATATGTAATGATGGCCGAAACACCATGTAATTTGTGAAGAATTGTCCAAAAATCCATGTATTTTATGTAAAAATGGCCAATAATCCATGAAATTTGTTTAGAATTGTCCAAAAATCCATGAAAATTGTGAAGAATTGTCCAAAATCCATCTTTTTTATGTAAAGATGGCCGAAACCCCATGTAATTTGTGAAGAATTGACCAAAAATCCATCTTTTTTATGTAATGATGGCCGAAACCCCATGTTTTTTGTGAAGAATTGTCCAAAAATCTATGTATTTTATGTAAAAATGGCCAAAATTTGAAGTTACTTATGTAGAATTGGTCGAAATCCCATAAAAATAGTGAAGAATTGTCTAAAAATCCATGTATTTTATGTAATTATGGCCGAAACCCCATGTAATTTGTGAAGAATTGTCCAAAAATCCATGTATTTTCTGTAAAAATGGCCAATAATCCATGAAATTTGTTTAGAATTGTCCAAAAATCCATGAAAATTGTGAAGAATTGTCCAAAATCCATCTTTTTTATGTAAAGATGGCCGAAACCCCATGTATCTTATGTAAAAATGGCCAAAAATCCATAAAAATTATGTAAAAATTGCCAAACCCCCATGTTATTTGTGAAGAATTGTCCAAAAATCCATGTATTTCATGTAATAATGGCTAAAACTCAGTGTAATTTTTGATGAATAGTCTAAAAATCCATGTATTTTATGAAAAAATGGGCAAAAATCCATGTATTTTATGTAATAATGGCCAATTATTCATGAAATTTGTGTAGAATTGTCCAAAAATCCATGAAAATTGTGAAGAATTGTCCAAAATCCATCTTTTTTATGTAAGGATGGCCGAAACCCCATGTAATTTGTGAAGAATTGTCCAAAAATCCATGTATTTTATGTAAAAATGGCCAAAATCCATTTTTTTTATGTAAAGATGGCCGATACCTCATGTAATTTGTGAAGAATTGTCCAAAAATCCATGTATTTTATGTAAAAATGGCCAATAATCCATGAAATTTGTTTAGAATTGTCCAAAAATCCATGAAAATTGTGAAGAATTGTCCAAAATCCATATTTTTATGTAAAGATGGCCGAAACCCCATGTAATTTGTGAAGAATTGTCCAAAAATCCATGTATTTTATGTAAAAATGGCCAAAATCCATTTTTTTTATGTAAAGATGGCCGAAACCTCATGTAATATGTGAAGAATTGTCCAAAAATCCATGTATTTTATGTAAAAATGGCCAATAATCAATGAAATTTGTGTAGAATTGTCCAAAAATCCATGAAAATTGAGAAGAATTTTCCAAAATCCATCTTTTTTATGTAAAGATGGCCGAAACCCCATGTAATTTGTGAAGAATTGACCAAAAATCTATGTATTTTATGTAAAAATGGCCAAAAATTGAAGTTACTTATGGAGAATTGGTCGAAATCCCATAAAAATAGTGAAGAATTGTCTAAAAATCCATGTATCTTATGTAAAAATGGCCAAAAATCCATATCAATTATGTAACAATGGCCAAAACCCCATGTTATTTGTGAAGAATTGTCCGAAAATCCATGTATTTTATGTAAAAATGGCCAATAATCCATGAAATTTGTTTAGAATTGTCCAAAAATCCATGAAAATTGTGAAGAATTGTCCAAAATCCATCTTTTTTATGTAAAGATGGCCGAAACCCTATGTAATTTGTGAAGAATTGACCAAAAATCCATCTTTTTTATGTAATGATGGCCGAAACCCCATGTTTTTTGTGAAGAATTGTCCAAAAATCTATGTATTTTATGTAAAAATGGCCAAAATTTGAAGTTACTTATGTAGAATTGGTCGAAATCCCATAAAAATAGTGAAGAATTGTCTAAAAATCCATGTATTTTATGTAATTATGGCCGAAACCCCATGTAATTTGTGAAGAATTGTCCAAAAATCCATGTATTTTCTGTAAAAATGGCCAATAATCCATGAAATTTGTTTAGAATTGTCCAAAAATCCATGAAAATTGTGAAGAATTGTCCAAAATCCATCTTTTTTATGTAAAGATGGCCGAAACCCCATGTATCTTATGTAAAAATGGCCAAAAATCCATAAAAATTATGTAAAAATTGCCAAACCCCCATGTTATTTGTGAAGAATTGTCCAAAAATCCATGTATTTCATGTAATAATGGCTAAAACTCAGTGTAATTTTTGATGAATAGTCTAAAAATCCATGTATTTTATGAAAAAATGGGCAAAAATCCATGTATTTTATGTAATAATGGCCAATTATTCATGAAATTTGTGTAGAATTGTCCAAAAATCCATGTATTTTATGAAAAAATGGGCAAAAATCCATGTATTTTATGTAATAATGGCCAATTATTCATGAAATTTGTGTAGAATTGTCCAAAAATCCATGAAAATTGTGAAGAATTGTCCAAAATCCATCTTTTTTATGTAAGGATGGCCGAAACCCCATGTAATTTGTGAAGAATTGTCCAAAAATCCATGTATTTTATGTAAAAATGGCCAAAATCCATTTTTTTTATGTAAAGATGGCCGAAACCTCATGTAATTTGTGAAGAATTGTCCAAAAATCCATGTATTTTAAGTAAAAATGGCCAATAATCCATGAAATTTGTTTAGAATTGTCCAAAAATCCATGAAAATTGTGAAGAATTGTCCAAAATCCATATTTTTATGTAAAGATGGCCGAAACCCCATGTAATTTGTGAAGAATTGTCCAAAAATCCATGAAAATTGTGAAGAATTGTCCAAAATCCATCTTTTATATGTAATGATGGCCGAAACACCATGTAATTTGTGAAGAATTGTCCAAAAATCCATGTATTTTATGTAAAAATGGCCAATAATCCATGAAATTTGTTTAGAATTGTCCAAAAATCCATGAAAATTGTGAAGAATTGTCCAAAATCCATCTTTTTTATGTAAAGATGGCCGAAACCCCATGTAATTTGTGAAGAATTGACCAAAAATCCATCTTTTTTATGTAATGATGGCCGAAACCCCATGTTTTTTGTGAAGAATTGTCCAAAAATCTATGTATTTTATGTAAAAATGGCCAAAATTTGAAGTTACTTATGTAGAATTGGTCGAAATCCCATAAAAATAGTGAAGAATTGTCTAAAAATCCATGTATTTTATGTAATTATGGCCGAAACCCCATGTAATTTGTGAAGAATTGTCCAAAAATCCATGTATTTTCTGTAAAAATGGCCAATAATCCATGAAATTTGTTTAGAATTGTCCAAAAATCCATGAAAATTGTGAAGAATTGTCCAAAATCCATCTTTTTTATGTAAAGATGGCCGAAACCCCATGTATCTTATGTAAAAATGGCCAAAAATCCATAAAAATTATGTAAAAAATTGCCAAACCCCCATGTTATTTGTGAAGAATTGTCCAAAAATCCATGTATTTCATGTAATAATGGCTAAAACTCAGTGTAATTTTTGATGAATAGTCTAAAAATCCATGTATTTTATGAAAAAATGGGCAAAAATCCATGTATTTTATGTAATAATGGCCAATTATTCATGAAATTTGTGTAGAATTGTCCAAAAATCCATGAAAATTGTGAAGAATTGTCCAAAATCCATCTTTTTTATGTAAGGATGGCCGAAACCCCATGTAATTTGTGAAGAATTGTCCAAAAATCCATGTATTTTATGTAAAAATGGCCAAAATCCATTTTTTTTATGTAAAGATGGCCGATACCTCATGTAATTTGTGAAGAATTGTCCAAAAATCCATGTATTTTATGTAAAAATGGCCAATAATCCATGAAATTTGTTTAGAATTGTCCAAAAATCCATGAAAATTGTGAAGAATTGTCCAAAATCCATATTTTTATGTAAAGATGGCCGAAACCCCATGTAATTTGTGAAGAATTGTCCAAAAATCCATGTATTTTATGTAAAAATGGCCAAAATCCATTTTTTTTATGTAAAGATGGCCGAAACCTCATGTAATATGTGAAGAATTGTCCAAAAATCCATGTATTTTATGTAAAAATGGCCAATAATCAATGAAATTTGTGTAGAATTGTCCAAAAATCCATGAAAATTGAGAAGAATTTTCCAAAATCCATCTTTTTTATGTAAAGATGGCCGAAACCCCATGTAATTTGTGAAGAATTGACCAAAAATCTATGTATTTTATGTAAAAATGGCCAAAAATTGAAGTTACTTATGGAGAATTGGTCGAAATCCCATAAAAATAGTGAAGAATTGTCTAAAAATCCATGTATCTTATGTAAAAATGGCCAAAAATCCATATCAATTATGTAACAATGGCCAAAACCCCATGTTATTTGTGAAGAATTGTCCGAAAATCCATGTATTTTATGTAAAAATGGCCAATAATCCATGAAATTTGTTTAGAATTGTCCAAAAATCCATGAAAATTGTGAAGAATTGTCCAAAATCCATCTTTTTTATGTAAAGATGGCCGAAACCCTATGTAATTTGTGAAGAATTGACCAAAAATCCATCTTTTTTATGTAATGATGGCCGAAACCCCATGTTTTTTGTGAAGAATTGTCCAAAAATCTATGTATTTTATGTAAAAATGGCCAAAATTTGAAGTTACTTATGTAGAATTGGTCGAAATCCCATAAAAATAGTGAAGAATTGTCTAAAAATCCATGTATTTTATGTAATTATGGCCGAAACCCCATGTAATTTGTGAAGAATTGTCCAAAAATCCATGTATTTTCTGTAAAAATGGCCAATAATCCATGAAATTTGTTTAGAATTGTCCAAAAATCCATGAAAATTGTGAAGAATTGTCCAAAATCCATCTTTTTTATGTAAAGATGGCCGAAACCCCATGTATCTTATGTAAAAAATGGCCAAAAATCCATAAAAATTATGTAAAAATTGCCAAACCCCCATGTTATTTGTGAAGAATTGTCCAAAAATCCATGTATTTCATGTAATAATGGCTAAAACTCAGTGTAATTTTTGATGAATAGTCTAAAAATCCATGTATTTTATGAAAAAATGGGCAAAAATCCATGTATTTTATGTAATAATGGCCAATTATTCATGAAATTTGTGTAGAATTGTCCAAAAATCCATGTATTTTATGAAAAAATGGGCAAAAATCCATGTATTTTATGTAATAATGGCCAATTATTCATGAAATTTGTGTAGAATTGTCCAAAAATCCATGAAAATTGTGAAGAATTGTCCAAAATCCATCTTTTTTATGTAAGGATGGCCGAAACCCCATGTAATTTGTGAAGAATTGTCCAAAAATCCATGTATTTTATGTAAAAATGGCCAAAATCCATTTTTTTTTATGTAAAGATGGCCGAAACCTCATGTAATTTGTGAAGAATTGTCCAAAAATCCATGTATTTTAAGTAAAAATGGCCAATAATCCATGAAATTTGTTTAGAATTGTCCAAAAATCCATGAAAATTGTGAAGAATTGTCCAAAATCCATATTTTTATGTAAAGATGGCCGAAACCCCATGTAATTTGTGAAGAATTGTCCAAAAATCCATGTATTTTATGTAAAAATGGCCAAAATCCATTTTTTTTATGTAAAGATGGCCGAAACCTCATTTAATTTGTGAAGAATTGTCCAAAAATCCATGTATTTTATGTAAAAATGGCCAATAATCAATGAAATTTGTGTAGAATTGTCCAAAAATCCATGAAAATTGAGAAGAATTGTCCAAAATCCATCTTTTTTATGTAAAGATGGCCGAAACCCCATGTAATTTGTGAAGAATTGACCAAAAATCTATGTATTTTATGTAAAAATGGCCAAAAATTGAAGTTACTTATGGAGAATTGGTCGAAATCCCATAAAAATAGTGAAGAATTGTCTAAAAATCCATGTATCTTATGTAAAAATGGCCAAAAATCCATATCAATTATGTAACAATGGCCAAAACCCCATGTTATTTGTGAAGAATTGTCCGAAAATCCATGTATTTTATGTAAAAATGGCCAATAATCCATGAAATTTGTTTAGAATTGTCCAAAAATCCATGAAAATTGTGAAGAATTGTCCAAAATCCATCTTTTTTATGTAAAGATGGCCGAAACCCCATGTAATTTGTGAAGAATTGACCAAAAATCCATCTTTTTTATGTAATGATGGCCGAAACCCCATGTTTTTTGTGAAGAATTGTCCAAAAATCTATGTATTTTATGTAAAAATGGCCAAAATTTGAAGTTACTTATGTAGAATTGGTCGAAATCCCATAAAAATAGTGAAGAATTGTCTAAAAATCCATGTATTTTATGTAATTATGGCCGAAACCCCATGTAATTTGTGAAGAATTGTCCAAAAATCCATGTATTTTCTGTAAAAATGGCCAATAATCCATGAAATTTGTTTAGAATTGTCCAAAAATCCATGAAAATTGTGAAGAATTGTCCAAAATCCATCTTTTTTATGTAAAGATGGCCGAAACCCCATGTATCTTATGTAAAAATGGCCAAAAATCCATAAAAATTATGTAAAAATTGCCAAACCCCCATGTTATTTGTGAAGAATTGTCCAAAAATCCATGTATTTCATGTAATAATGGCTAAAACTCAGTGTAATTTTTGATGAATAGTCTAAAAATCCATGTATTTTATGAAAAAATGGGCAAAAATCCATGTATTTTATGTAATAATGGCCAATTATTCATGAAATTTGTGTAGAATTGTCCAAAAATCCATGAAAATTGTGAAGAATTGTCCAAAATCCATCTTTTTTATGTAAGGATGGCCGAAACCCCATGTAATTTGTGAAGAATTGTCCAAAAATCCATGTATTTTATGTAAAAATGGCCAAAATCCATTTTTTTTATGTAAAGATGGCCGAAACCTCATGTAATTTGTGAAGAATTGTCCAAAAATCCATGTATTTTATGTAAAAATGGCCAATAATCCATGAAATTTGTTTAGAATTGTCCAAAAATCCATGAAAATTGTGAAGAATTGTCCAAAATCCATATTTTTATGTAAAGATGGCCGAAACCCCATGTGATTTGTGAAGAATTGTCCAAAAATCCATGTATTTTATGTAAAAATGGCCAATAATCCATGAAATTTGTTTAGAATTGTCCAAAAATCCATGAAAATTGTGAAGAATTGTCCAAAAATCCATGTATTTTATGTAAAAATGGCCAATAATCAATGAAATTTGTGTAGAATTGTCCAAAAATCCATGAAAATTGAGAAGAATTGTCCAAAATCCATCTTTTTTATGTAAAGATGGCCGAAACCCCATGTAATTTGTGAAGAATTGACCAAAAATCTATGTATTTTATGTAAAAATGGCCAAAAATTGAAGTTACTTATGGAGAATTGGTCGAAATCCCATAAAAATAGTGAAGAATTGTCTAAAAATCCATGTATCTTATGTAAAAATGGCCAAAAATCCATATCAATTATGTAACAATGGCCAAAACCCCATGTTATTTGTGAAGAATTGTCCAAAAATCCATGTATTTCATGTAATAATGGCTAAAACTCAGTGTAATTTTTGATGAATTGTCCAAAAATCTATGAAAATTGAGAAGAATTGTCCAAAATCCATCTTTTTTATGTAATGATGGCCGAAACCCCATGTAATTTGTGAAGAATTGTCCAAAAATCCATGTATTTTATGTAAAAATGGCCAAAATCCATTTTTTTTTATGTAAAGATGGCCGAAACCCCATGTAATTTGTGAATAATTGTCCAAAAATCCATGAAAATTGTGAAGAATTGTCCAAAATCCATCTTTTATATGTAATGATGGCCGAAACACCATGTAATTTGTGAAGAATTGTCCAAAAATCCATGTATTTTATGTAAAAATGGCCAATAATCCATGAAATTTGTTTAGAATTGTCCAAAAATCCATGAAAATTGTGAAGAATTGTCCAAAATCCATCTTTTTTATGTAAAGATGGCCAATAATCCATGAAATTTGTTTAGAATTGTCCAAAAATCCATGAAAATTGTGAAGAATTGTCCAAAATCCATCTTTTTTATGTAAAGATGGCCGAAACCCCATGTATCTTATGTAAAAATGGCCAAAAATCCATAAAAATTATGTAAAAATTGCCAAACCCCCATGTTATTTGTGAAGAATTGTCCAAAAATCCATGTATTTCATGTAATAATGGCTAAAACTCAGTGTAATTTTTGATGAATAGTCTAAAAATCCATGTATTTTATGAAAAAATGGGCAAAAATCCATGTATTTTATGTAATAATGGCCAATTATTCATGAAATTTGTGTAGAATTGTCCAAAAATCCATGAAAATTGTGAAGAATTGTCCAAAATCCATCTTTTTTATGTAAGGATGGCCGAAACCCCATGTAATTTGTGAAGAATTGTCCAAAAATCCATGTATTTTATGTAAAAATGGCCAAAATCCATTTTTTTTATGTAAAGATGGCCGAAACCTCATGTAATTTGTGAAGAATTGTCCAAAAATCCATGTATTTTATGTAAAAATGGCCAATAATCCATGAAATTTGTTTAGAATTGTCCAAAAATCCATGAAAATTGTGAAGAATTGTCCAAAATCCATATTTTTATGTAAAGATGGCCGAAACCCCATGTAATTTGTGAAGAATTGTCCAAAAATCCATGTATTTTATGTAAAAATGGCCAAAATCCATTTTTTTTATGTAAAGATGGCCGAAACCTCATGTAATTTGTGAAGAATTGTCCAAAAATCCATGTATTTTATGTAAAAATGGCCAATAATCAATGAAATTTGTGTAGAGTTGTCCAAAAATCCATGAAAATTGAGAAGAATTGTCCAAAATCCATCTTTTTTATGTAAAGATGGCCGAAACCCCATGTAATTTGTGAAGAATTGACCAAAAATCTATGTATTTTATGTAAAAATGGCCAAAAATTGAAGTTACTTATGGAGAATTGGTCGAAATCCCATAAAAATAGTGAAGAATTGTCTAAAAATCCATGTATCTTATGTAAAAATGGCCAAAAATCCATATCAATTATGTAACAATGGCCAAAACCCCATGTTATTTGTGAAGAATTGTCCGAAAATCCATGTATTTTATGTAAAAATGGCCAATAATCCATGAAATTTGTTTAGAATTGTCCAAAAATCCATGAAAATTGTGAAGAATTGTCCAAAATCCATCTTTTATATGTAATGATGGCCGAAACCCCATGTAATTTGTGAAGAATTGTCCAAAAATCCATGTATTTTATGTAAAAATGGCCAATATTCCATGAAATTTGTTTAGAATTGTCCAAAAATCCATGAATATTGTGAAGAATTGTCCAAAATCCATCTTTTTTATGTAAAGATGGCCGGAACCCCATGTATCTTATGTAAAAATGGCCAAAAATCCATAAAAATTATGTAAAAATTGCCAAACCCCCATGTTATTTGTGATGAATAGTCTAAAAATCCATGTATTTTATGAAAAAATGGGCAAAAATCCATGTATTTTATGTAATAATGGCCAATTATTCATGAAATTTGTGTAGAATTGTCCAAAAATCCATGAAAATTGAGAAGAATTGTCCAAAATCCATCTTTTTTATGTAAAGATGGCCGAAACCCCATGTAATTTGTGAAAAATTGTACAAAAATCCATGTATTTTATGTAAAAATGGCCAATAATCCATGAAATTTGTTTAGAATTGTCCAAATATCCATGAAAATTGGGAAGAATTGTCCAAAATCCATCTTTTTTATGTAAAGATGGCCGAAACCCCATGTAATTTGTGAAGAATTGTCCAAAAATCCATGTATTTTATGTAAAAATGGCCAATAATCAATGAAATTTGTGTAGAATTGTCCAAAAATCCATGAAAATTGTGAAGAATTGTCCAAAATCCATCTTTTTTATGTAAAGATGGCCGAAACCCCATGTAATTTGTGAAGAATTGTCCAAAAATCCATGTATTTTATGTAAAAATGGCCAATAATCCATGAAATTTGTTTAGAATTGTCCAAAAATCCATGAAAATTGTGAAGAATTGTCCAAAATCCATCTTTTTTATGTAAAGATGGCCGAAACCCCATGTATCTTATGTAAAAATGGCCAAAAATCGATAAAAATTATGTAAAAATTGCCAAACCCCCATGTTATTTGTGAAGAATTGTCCAAAAATCCATGTATTTGATGTAAAAATGGCCAAAATCCATTTTTTTTATGTAAAGATGGCCGAAACCCCATGTAATTTGTGAAGAATTGTCCAAAAATCCATGTATTTTATGTAAAAATGGCCAATAATCCATGAAATTTGTTTAGAATTGTCCAAAAATCCATGAAAATTGTGAAGAATTGTCCAAAATCCATATTTTTATGTAAAGATGGCCGAAACCCCATGTAATTTGTGAAGAATTGTCCAAAAATCCATGTATTTTATGTAAAAATGGCCAATAATCCATGAAATTTGTTTAGAATTGTCCAAAAATCCATGAAAATTGTGAAGAATTGTCCAAAATCCATCTTTTTTATGTAAAGATGGCCGAAACCCCATGTAATTTGTGAAGAATTGTCCAAAAATCCATGTATTTTATGTAAAAATGGCCAATAATCCATGAAATTTGTTTAGAATTGTCCAAAAATCCATGAAAATTGTGAAGAATTGTCCAAAATCCATCTTTTTTATGTAAAGATGGCCGAAACCCCATGTTTTATGTAAAAATGGCCAAAAATCCATGTATTTTATGTAAAAATGGCCAATAATCCATGAAATTTGTTTAGAATTGTCCAAAAATCCATGAAAATTGTGAAGAATTGTCCAAAATCCATCTTTTATATGTAATGATGGCCGAAACCCCATGTAATTTGTGAAGAATTGTCCAAAAATCCATGTATTTTATGTAAAAATGGCCAATAATCCATGAAATTTGTTTAGAATTGTCCAAAAATCCATGAAAAATTGTGAAGAATTGTCCAAAATCCATCTTTTTTATGTAAGGATGGGCCGAAACCCCATGTATCTTATGTAAAAATGGCCAAAAATCCATAAAAATTATGTAAAAAATTGCCAAACCCCCATGTTATTTGTGAAGAATTGTCCAAAAATCCATGTATTTCATGTAATAATGGCCAAAATTTGAAGTTACTTATGTAGAATTGGTCGAAATCCCATAAAAATAGTGAAGAATTGTCTAAAAATCCATGTATTTTATGTAATTATGGCCGAAACCCCATGTAATTTGTGAAGAATTGTCCAAAAATCCATGTATTTTCTGTAAAAATGGCCAATAATCCATGAAATTTGTTTAGAATTGTCCAAAAATCCATGAAAATTGTGAAGAATTGTCCAAAATCCATCTTTTTTATGTAAAGATGGCCGAAACCCCATGTATCTTATGTAAAAATGGCCAAAAATCCATAAAAATTATGTAAAAATTGCCAAACCCCCATGTTATTTGTGAAGAATTGTCCAAAAATCCATGTATTTCATGTAATAATGGCTAAAACTCAGTGTAATTTTTGATGAATAGTCTAAAAATCCATGTATTTTATGAAAAAATGGGCAAAAATCCATGTATTTTATGTAATAATGGCCAATTATTCATGAAATTTGTGTAGAATTGTCCAAAAATCCATGAAAATTGTGAAGAATTGTCCAAAATCCATCTTTTTTATGTAAGGATGGCCGAAACCCCATGTAATTTGTGAAGAATTGTCCAAAAATCCATGTATTTTATGTAAAAATGGCCAAAATCCATTTTTTTTATGTAAAGATGGCCGAAACCTCATGTAATTTGTGAAGAATTGTCCAAAAATCCATGTATTTTATGTAAAAATGGCCAATAATCCATGAAATTTGTTTAGAATTGTCCAAAAATCCATGAAAATTGTGAAGAATTGTCCAAAATCCATATTTTTATGTAAAGATGGCCGAAACCCCATGTAATTTGTGAAGAATTGTCCAAAAATCCATGTATTTTATGTAAAAATGGCCAAAATCCATTTTTTTTATGTAAAGATGGCCGAAACCTCATGTAATTTGTGAAGAATTGTCCAAAAATCCATGTATTTTATGTAAAAATGGCCAATAATCAATGAAATTTGTCTAGAATTGTCCAAAAATCCATGAAAATTGAGAAGAATTGTCCAAAATCCATCTTTTTTATGTAAAGATGGCCGAAACCCCATGTAATTTGTGAAGAATTGACCAAAAATCTATGTATTTTATGTAAAAATGGCCAAAAATTGAAGTTACTTATGGAGAATTGGTCGAAATCCCATAAAAATAGTGAAGAATTGTCTAAAAATCCATGTATCTTATGTAAAAATGGCCAAAAATCCATATCAATTATGTAACAATGGCCAAAACCCCATGTTATTTGTGAAGAATTGTCCGAAAATCCATGTATTTTATGTAAAAATGGCCAATAATCCATGAAATTTGTTTAGAATTGTCCAAAAATCCATGAAAATTGTGAAGAATTGTCCAAAATCCATCTTTTTTATGTAAAGATGGCCGAAACCCCATGTAATTTGTGAAGAATTGACCAAAAATCCATCTTTTTTATGTAATGATGGCCGAAACCCCATGTTTTTTGTGAAGAATTGTCCAAAAATCTATGTATTTTATGTAAAAATGGCCAAAATTTGAAGTTACTTATGTAGAATTGGTCGAAATCCCATAAAAATAGTGAAGAATTGTCTAAAAATCCATGTATTTTATGTAATTATGGCCGAAACCCCATGTAATTTGTGAAGAATTGTCCAAAAATCCATGTATTTTCTGTAAAAATGGCCAATAATCCATGAAATTTGTTTAGAATTGTCCAAAAATCCATGAAAATTGTGAAGAATTGTCCAAAATCCATCTTTTTTATGTAAAGATGGCCGAAACCCCATGTATCTTATGTAAAAATGGCCAAAAATCGATAAAAATTATGTAAAAATTGCCAAACCCCCATGTTATTTGTGAAGAATTGTCCAAAAATCCATGTATTTGATGTAAAAATGGCCAAAATCCATTTTTTTTATGTAAAGATGGCCGAAACCCCATGTAATTTGTGAAGAATTGTCCAAAAATCCATGTATTTTATGTAAAAATGGCCTATAATCCATGAAATTTGTTTAGAATTGTCCAAAAATCCATGAAAATTGTGAAGAATTGTCCAAAATCCATATTTTTATGTAAAGATGGCCGAAACCCCATGTAATTTGTGAAGAATTGTCCAAAAATCCATGTATTTTATGTAAAAATGGCCAATAATCCATGAAATTTGTTTAGAATTGTCCAAAAATCCATGAAAATTGTGAAGAATTGTCCAAAATCCATCTTTTTTATGTAAAGATGGCCGAAACCCCATGTAATTTGTGAAGAATTGTCCAAAAATCCATGTATTTTATGTAAAAATGGCCAATAATCCATGAAATTTGTTTAGAATTGTCCAAAAATCCATGAAAATTGTGAAGAATTGTCCAAAATCCATCTTTTTTATGTAAAGATGGCCGAAACCCCATGTATCTTATGAAAAAATGGCCAAAAATCCATGTATTTTATGTAAAAATGGCCAATAATCCATGAAATTTGTTTAGAATTGTCCAAAATTCCATGAAAATTGTGAAGAATTGTCCAAAATCCATCTTTTTAATGTAAAGATGGCCGAAACCCCATGTAATTTGTGAAGAATTGTCCGAAAATCCATGTATTTTATGTAAAAATGGCCAATTATCCATGAAATTTGTTTAGAATTGTCCAAAAATCCATGAAAATTGTGAAGAATTGTCCAAAATCCATCTTTTATATGTAATGATGGCCGAAACCCCATGTAATTTGTGAAGAATTGTCCAAAAATCCATGTATTTTATGTAAAAATGGCCAATAATCCATGAAATTTGTTTAGAATTGTCCAAAAATCCATGAAAATTGTGAAGAATTGTCCAAAATCCATCTTTTTTATGTAAGGATGGCCGAAACCCCATGTATCTTATGTAAAAATGGCCAAAAATCCATAAAAATTATGTAAAAATTGCCAAACCCCCATGTTATTTGTGAAGAATTGTCCAAAAATCCATGTATTTCATGTAATAATGGCCAAAATTTGAAGTTACTTATGTAGAATTGGTCGAAATCCCATAAAAATAGTGAAGAATTGTCTAAAAATCCATGTATTTTATGTAATTATGGCCGAAACCCCATGTAATTTGTGAAGAATTGTCCAAAAATCCATGTATTTTCTGTAAAAATGGCCAATAATCCATGAAATTTGTTTAGAATTGTCCAAAAATCCATGAAAATTGTGAAGAATTGTCCAAAATCCATCTTTTTTATGTAAAGATGGCCGAAACCCCATGTATCTTATGTAAAAATGGCCAAAAATCCATAAAAATTATGTAAAAATTGCCAAACCCCCATGTTATTTGTGAAGAATTGTCCAAAAATCCATGTATTTCATGTAATAATGGCTAAAACTCAGTGTAATTTTTGATGAATAGTCTAAAAATCCATGTATTTTATGAAAAAATGGGCAAAAATCCATGTATTTTATGTAATAATGGCCAATTATTCATGAAATTTGTGTAGAATTGTCCAAAAATCCATGAAAATTGTGAAGAATTGTCCAAAATCCATCTTTTTTATGTAAGGATGGCCGAAACCCCATGTAATTTGTGAAGAATTGTCCAAAAATCCATGTATTTTATGTAAAAATGGCCAAAATCCATTTTTTTTATGTAAAGATGGCCGAAACCTCATGTAATTTGTGAAGAATTGTCCAAAAATCCATGTATTTTATGTAAAAATGGCCAATAATCCATGAAATTTGTTTAGAATTGTCCAAAAATCCATGAAAATTGTGAAGAATTGTCCAAAATCCATATTTTTATGTAAAGATGGCCGAAACCCCATGTAATTTGTGAAGAATTGTCCAAAAATCCATGTATTTTATGTAAAAATGGCCAAAATCCATTTTTTTTATGTAAAGATGGCCGAAACCTCATGTAATTTGTGAAGAATTGTCCAAAAATCCATGTATTTTATGTAAAAATGGCCAATAATCAATGAAATTTGTCTAGAATTGTCCAAAAATCCATGAAAATTGAGAAGAATTGTCCAAAATCCATCTTTTTTATGTAAAGATGGCCGAAACCCCATGTAATTTGTGAAGAATTGTCCAAAAATCCATGTATTTTATGTAAAAATGGCCAAAATCCATTTTTTTTATGTAAAGATGGCCGAAACCTCATGTAATTTGTGAAGAATTGTCCAAAAATCCATGTATTTTATGTAAAAATGGCCAATAATCAATGAAATTTGTGTAGAATTGTCCAAAAATCCATGAAAATTGAGAAGAATTGTCCAAAATCCATCTTTTTTATGTAAAGATGGCCGAAACCCCATGTAATTTGTGAAGAATTGACCAAAAATCCATCTTTTTTATGTAATGATGGCCGAAACCCCATGTTTTTTGTGAAGAATTGTCCAAAAATCTATGTATTTTATGTAAAAATGGCCAAAATTTGAAGTTACTTATGTAGAATTGGTCGAAATCCCATAAAAATAGTGAAGAATTGTCTAAAAATCCATGTATTTTATGTAATTATGGCCGAAACCCCATGTAATTTGTGAAGAATTGTCCAAAAATCCATGTATTTTCTGTAAAAATGGCCAATAATCCATGAAATTTGTTTAGAATTGTCCAAAAATCCATGAAAATTGTGAAGAATTGTCCAAAATCCATCTTTTTTATGTAAAGATGGCCGAAACCCCATGTATCTTATGTAAAAATGGCCAAAAATCCATAAAAATTATGTAAAAATTGCCAAACCCCCATGTTATTTGTGAAGAATTGTCCAAAAATCCATGTATTTCATGTAATAATGGCTAAAACTCAGTGTAATTTTTGATGAATAGTCTAAAAATCCATGTATTTTATGAAAAAATGGGCAAAAATCCATGTATTTTATGTAATAATGGCCAATTATTCATGAAATTTGTGTAGAATTGTCCAAAAATCCATGTATTTTATGAAAAAATGGGCAAAAATCCATGTATTTTATGTAATAATGGCCAATTATTCATGAAATTTGTGTAGAATTGTCCAAAAATCCATGAAAATTGTGAAGAATTGTCCAAAATCCATCTTTTTTATGTAAGGATGGCCGAAACCCCATGTAATTTGTGAAGAATTGTCCAAAAATCCATGTATTTTATGTAAAAATGGCCAAAATCCATTTTTTTTTATGTAAAGATGGCCGAAACCTCATGTAATTTGTGAAGAATTGTCCAAAAATCCATGTATTTTAAGTAAAAATAGCCAATAATCCATGAAATTTGTTTAGAATTGTCCAAAAATCCATGAAAATTGTGAAGAATTGTCCAAAATCCATATTTTTATGTAAAGATGGCCGAAACCCCATGTAATTTGTGAAGAATTGTCCAAAAATCCATGTATTTTATGTAAAAATGGCCAAAATCCATTTTTTTTATGTAAAGATGGCCGAAACCTCATGTAATTTGTGAAGAATTGTCCAAAAATCCATGTATTTTATGTAAAAATGGCCAATAATCAATGAAATTTGTGTAGAATTGTCCAAAAATCCATGAAAATTGAGAAGAATTGTCCAAAATCCATCTTTTTTATGTAAAGATGGCCGAAACCCCATGTAATTTGTGAAGAATTGACCAAAAATCTATGTATTTTATGTAAAAATGGCCAAAAATTGAAGTTACTTATGGAGAATTGGTCGAAATCCCATAAAAATAGTGAAGAATTGTCTAAAAATCCATGTATCTTATGTAAAAATGGCCAAAAATCCATATCAATTATGTAACAATGGCCAAAAATCCATAAAAATTATGTAAAAATTGCCAAACCCCCATGTTATTTGTGAAGAATTGTCCAAAAATCCATGTATTTCATGTAATAATGGCTAAAACTCAGTGTAATTTTTGATGAATAGTCTAAAAATCCATGTATTTTATGAAAAAATGGGCAAAAATCCATGTATTTTATGTAATAATGGCCAATTATTCATGAAATTTGTGTAGAATTGTCCAAAAATCCATGTATTTTATGAAAAAATGGGCAAAAATCCATGTATTTTATGTAATAATGGCCAATTATTCATGAAATTTGTGTAGAATTGTCCAAAAATCCATGAAAATTGTGAAGAATTGTCCAAAATCCATCTTTTTTATGTAAGGATGGCCGAAACCCCATGTAATTTGTGAAGAATTGTCCAAAAATCCATGTATTTTATGTAAAAATGGCCAAAATCCATTTTTTTTATGTAAAGATGGCCGAAACCTCATGTAATTTGTGAAGAATTGTCCAAAAATCCATGTATTTTAAGTAAAAATGGCCAATAATCCATGAAATTTGTTTAGAATTGTCCAAAAATCCATGAAAATTGTGAAGAATTGTCCAAAATCCATATTTTTATGTAAAGATGGCCGAAACCCCATGTAATTTGTGAAGAATTGTCCAAAAATCCATGTATTTCATGTAATAATGGCTAAAACTCAGTGTAATTTTTGATGAATAGTCTAAAAATCCATGTATTTTATGAAAAAAATGGGCAAAAATCCATGTATTTTGTGTAATAATGGCCAATTATTCATGAAATTTGTGTAGAATTGTCCAAAAATCCATGAAAATTGTGAAGAATTGTCCAAAATCCATCTTTTTTATGTAAGGATGGCCGAAACCCCATGTAATTTGTGAAGAATTGTCCAAAAATCCATGTATTTTATGTAAAAATGGCCAAAATCCATTTTTTTTATGTAAAGATGGCCGAAACCCCATGTAATTTGTGAATAATTGTCCAAAAATCCATGAAAATTGTGAAGAATTGTCCAAAATCCATCTTTTATATGTAATGATGGCCGAAACACCATGTAATTTGTGAAGAATTGTCCAAAAATCCATGTATTTCATGTAATAATGGCTAAAACTCAGTGTAATTTTTGATGAATAGTCTAAAAATCCATGTATTTTATGAAAAAATGGGCAAAAATCCATGTATTTTATGTAATAATGGCCAATTATTCATGAAATTTGTGTAGAATTGTCCAAAAATCCATGAAAATTGTGAAGAATTGTCCAAAATCCATCTTTTTTATGTAAGGATGGCCGAAACCCCATGTAATTTGTGAAGAATTGTCCAAAAATCCATGTATTTTATGTAAAAATGGCCAAAATCCATTTTTTTTATGTAAAGATGGCCGAAACCTCATGTAATTTGTGAAGAATTGTCCAAAAATCCATGTATTT
Organism: Rhopalosiphum padi; assembly: GCF_020882245.1. Taxonomy (NCBI): domain Eukaryota; kingdom Metazoa; phylum Arthropoda; class Insecta; order Hemiptera; family Aphididae; genus Rhopalosiphum; species Rhopalosiphum padi. The sequence goes on from NW_026870021.1 coordinate 49,298, forward strand.
TATGTAAAAATGGCCAATAATCCATGAAATTTGTTTAGAATTGTCCAAAAATCCATGAAAATTGTGAAGAATTGTCCAAAATCCATATTTTTATGTAAAGATGGCCGAAACCCCATGTGATTTGTGAAGAATTGTCCAAAAATCCATGTATTTTATGTAAAAATGGCCAATAATCCATGAAATTTGTTTAGAATTGTCCAAAAATCCATGAAAATTGTGAAGAATTGTCCAAAAATCCATGTATTTTATGTAAAAATGGCCAATAATCAATGAAATTTGTGTAGAATTGTCCAAAAATCCATGAAAATTGAGAAGAATTGTCCAAAATCCATCTTTTTTTATGTAAAGATGGCCGAAACCCCATGTAATTTGTGAAGAATTGACCAAAAATCTATGTATTTTATGTAAAAATGGCCAAAAATTGAAGTTACTTATGGAGAATTGGTCGAAATCCCATAAAAATAGTGAAGAATTGTCTAAAAATCCATGTATCTTATGTAAAAATGGCCAAAAATCCATATCAATTATGTAACAATGGCCAAAACCCCATGTTATTTGTGAAGAATTGTCCAAAAATCCATGTATTTTATGTAAAAATGGCCAATATTCCATGAAATTTGTTTAGAATTGTCCAAAAATCCATGAATATTGTGAAGAATTGTCCAAAATCCATCTTTTTTATGTAAAGATGGCCGGAACCCCATGTATCTTATGTAAAAATGGCCAAAAATCCATAAAAATTATGTAAAAATTGCCAAACCCCCATGTTATTTGTGATGAATAGTCTAAAAATCCATGTATTTTATGTAAAAATGGCCAATAATCCATGAAATTTGTTTAGAATTGTCCAAAAATCCATGAAAATTGTGAAGAATTGTCCAAAATCCATCTTTTTTATGTAAAGATGGCCGAAACCCCATGTATCTTATGTAAAAATGGCCAAAAATCCATGTATTTTATGTAAAAAATGGCCAATAATCCATGAAATTTGTTTAGAATTGTCCAAAATTCCATGAAAATTGTGAAGAATTGTCCAAAATCCATCTTTTTAATGTAAAGATGGCCGAAACCCCATGTAATTTGTGAAGAATTGTCCGAAAATCCATGTATTTTATGTAAAAATGGCCAATTATCCATGAAATTTGTTTAGAATTGTCCAAAAATCCATGAAAATTGTGAAGAATTGTCCAAAATCCATCTTTTATATGTAATGATGGCCGAAACCCCATGTAATTTGTGAAGAATTGTCCAAAAATCCATGTATTTTATGTAAAAATGGCCAATAATCCATGAAATTTGTTTAGAATTGTCCAAAAATCCATGAAAATTGTGAAGAATTGTCCAAAATCCATCTTTTTTATGTAAGGATGGCCGAAACCCCATGTATCTTATGTAAAAATGGCCAAAAATCCATAAAAATTATGTAAAAATTGCCAAACCCCCATGTTATTTGTGAAGAATTGTCCAAAAATCCATGTATTTCATGTAATAATGGCCAAAATTTGAAGTTACTTATGTAGAATTGGTCGAAATCCCATAAAAATAGTGAAGAATTGTCTAAAAATCCATGTATTTTATGTAATTATGGCCGAAACCCCATGTAATTTGTGAAGAATTGTCCAAAAATCCATGTATTTTCTGTAAAAATGGCCAATAATCCATGAAATTTGTTTAGAATTGTCCAAAAATCCATGAAAATTGTGAAGAATTGTCCAAAATCCATCTTTTTTATGTAAAGATGGCCGAAACCCCATGTATCTTATGTAAAAATGGCCAAAAATCCATAAAAATTATGTAAAAATTGCCAAACCCCCATGTTATTTGTGAAGAATTGTCCAAAAATCCATGTATTTTATGTAAAAATGGCCAATAATCCATGAAATTTGTTTAGAATTGTCCAAAAATCCATGAAAATTGTGAAGAATTGTCCAAAATCCATCTTTTTTATGTAAAGATGGCCGAAACCCCATGTAATTTGTGAAGAATTGTCCAAAAATCCATGTATTTTATGTAAAAATGGCCAATAATCCATGAAATTTGTTTAGAATTGTCCAAAAATCCATGAAAATTGTGAAGAATTGTCCAAAATCCATCTTTTTTATGTAAAGATGGCCGAAACCCCATGTATCTTATGTAAAAATGGCCAAAAATCCATGTATTTTATGTAAAAATGGCCAATAATCCATGAAATTTGTTTAGAATTGTCCAAAATTCCATGAAAATTGTGAAGAATTGTCCAAAATCCATCTTTTTAATGTAAAGATGGCCGAAACCCCATGTAATTTGTGAAGAATTGTCCGAAAATCCATGTATTTTATGTAAAAATGGCCAATTATCCATGAAATTTGTTTAGAATTGTCCAAAAATCCATGAAAATTGTGAAGAATTGTCCAAAATCCATTTTTTTTATGTAAAGATGGCCGAAACCTCATGTAATTTGTGAAGAATTGTCCAAAAATCCATGTATTTTATGTAAAAATGGCCAATAATCAATGAAATTTGTGTAGAATTGTCCAAAAATCCATGAAAATTGAGAAGAATTGTCCAAAATCCATCTTTTTTATGTAAGGATGGCCGAAACCCCATGTATCTTATGTAAAAATGGCCAAAAATCCATAAAAATTATGTAAAAATTGCCAAACCCCCATGTTATTTGTGAAGAATTGTCCAAAAATCCATGTATTTCATGTAATAATGGCCAAAATTTGAAGTTACTTATGTAGAATTGGTCGAAATCCCATAAAAATAGTGAAGAATTGTCTAAAAATCCATGTATTTTATGTAATTATGGCCGAAACCCCATGTAATTTGTGAAGAATTGTCCAAAAATCCATGTATTTTCTGTAAAAATGGCCAATAATCCATGAAATTTGTTTAGAATTGTCCAAAAATCCATGAAAATTGTGAAGAATTGTCCAAAATCCATCTTTTTTATGTAAAGATGGCCGAAACCCCATGTATCTTATGTAAAAATGGCCAAAAATCCATAAAAATTATGTAAAAATTGCCAAACCCCCATGTTATTTGTGAAGAATTGTCCAAAAATCCATGTATTTCATGTAATAATGGCTAAAACTCAGTGTAATTTTTGATGAATAGTCTAAAAATCCATGTATTTTATGAAAAAATGGGCAAAAATCCATGTATTTTATGTAATAATGGCCAATTATTCATGAAATTTGTGTAGAATTGTCCAAAAATCCATGAAAATTGTGAAGAATTGTCCAAAATCCATCTTTTTTATGTAAGGATGGCCGAAACCCCATGTAATTTGTGAAGAATTGTCCAAAAATCCATGTATTTTATGTAAAAAATGGCCAAAATCCATTTTTTTTATGTAAAGATGGCCGAAACCTCATGTAATTTGTGAAGAATTGTCCAAAAATCCATGTATTTTATGTAAAAATGGCCAATAATCCATGAAATTTGTTTAGAATTGTCCAAAAATCCATGAAAATTGTGAAGAATTGTCCAAAATCCATATTTTTATGTAAAGATGGCCGAAACCCCATGTAATTTGTGAAGAATTGTCCAAAAATCCATGTATTTTATGTAAAAATGGCCAAAATCCATTTTTTTTATGTAAAGATGGCCGAAACCTCATGTAATTTGTGAAGAATTGTCCAAAAATCCATGTATTTTATGTAAAAATGGCCAATAATCAATGAAATTTGTGTAGAATTGTCCAAAAATCCATGAAAATTGAGAAGAATTGTCCAAAATCCATCTTTTTTATGTAAAGATGGCCGAAACCCCATGTAATTTGTGAAGAATTGACCAAAAATCTATGTATTTTATGTAAAAATGGCCAAAAATTGAAGTTACTTATGGAGAATTGGTCGAAATCCCATAAAAATAGTGAAGAATTGTCTAAAAATCCATGTATCTTATGTAAAAATGGCCAAAAATCCATATCAATTATGTAACAATGGCCAAAACCCCATGTTATTTGTGAAGAATTGTCCGAAAATCCATGTATTTTATGTAAAAATGGCCAATAATCCATGAAATTTGTTTAGAATTGTCCAAAAATCCATGAAAATTGTGAAGAATTGTCCAAAATCCATCTTTTTTATGTAAAGATGGCCGAAACCCCATGTAATTTGTGAAGAATTGACCAAAAATCCATCTTTTTTATGTAATGATGGCCGAAACCCCATGTTTTTTGTGAAGAATTGTCCAAAAATCTATGTATTTTATGTAAAAATGGCCAAAATTTGAAGTTACTTATGTAGAATTGGTCGAAATCCCATAAAAATAGTGAAGAATTGTCTAAAAATCCATGTATTTTATGTAATTATGGCCGAAACCCCATGTAATTTGTGAAGAATTGTCCAAAAATCCATGTATTTTCTGTAAAAATGGCCAATAATCCATGAAATTTGTTTAGAATTGTCCAAAAATCCATGAAAATTGTGAAGAATTGTCCAAAATCCATCTTTTTTATGTAAAGATGGCCGAAACCCCATGTATCTTATGTAAAAATGGCCAAAAATCCATAAAAATTATGTAAAAATTGCCAAACCCCCATGTTATTTGTGAAGAATTGTCCAAAAATCCATGTATTTCATGTAATAATGGCTAAAACTCAGTGTAATTTTTGATGAATAGTCTAAAAATCCATGTATTTTATGAAAAAATGGGCAAAAATCCATGTATTTTATGTAATAATGGCCAATTATTCATGAAATTTGTGTAGAATTGTCCAAAAATCCATGTATTTTATGAAAAAATGGGCAAAAATCCATGTATTTTATGTAATAATGGCCAATTATTCATGAAATTTGTGTAGAATTGTCCAAAAATCCATGAAAATTGTGAAGAATTGTCCAAAATCCATCTTTTTTATGTAAGGATGGCCGAAACCCCATGTAATTTGTGAAGAATTGTCCAAAAATCCATGTATTTTATGTAAAAATGGCCAAAATCCATTTTTTTTATGTAAAGATGGCCGAAACCTCATGTAATTTGTGAAGAATTGTCCAAAAATCCATGTATTTTAAGTAAAAATAGCCAATAATCCATGAAATTTGTTTAGAATTGTCCAAAAATCCATGAAAATTGTGAAGAATTGTCCAAAATCCATATTTTTATGTAAAGATGGCCGAAACCCCATGTAATTTGTGAAGAATTGTCCAAAAATCCATGTATTTTATGTAAAAATGGCCAAAATCCATTTTTTTTATGTAAAGATGGCCGAAACCTCATGTAATTTGTGAAGAATTGTCCAAAAATCCATGTATTTTATGTAAAAATGGCCAATAATCAATGAAATTTGTGTAGAATTGTCCAAAAATCCATGAAAATTGAGAAGAATTGTCCAAAATCCATCTTTTTTATGTAAAGATGGCCGAAACCCCATGTAATTTGTGAAGAATTGACCAAAAATCTATGTATTTTATGTAAAAATGGCCAAAAATTGAAGTTACTTATGGAGAATTGGTCGAAATCCCATAAAAATAGTGAAGAATTGTCTAAAAATCCATGTATCTTATGTAAAAATGGCCAAAAATCCATATCAATTATGTAACAATGGCCAAAACCCCATGTTATTTGTGAAGAATTGTCCGAAAATCCATGTATTTTATGTAAAAATGGCCAATAATCCATGAAATTTGTTTAGAATTGTCCAAAAATCCATGAAAATTGTGAAGAATTGTCCAAAATCCATCTTTTTTATGTAAAGATGGCCGAAACCCCATGTAATTTGTGAAGAATTGACCAAAAATCCATCTTTTTTATGTAATGATGGCCGAAACCCCATGTTTTTTGTGAAGAATTGTCCAAAAATCTATGTATTTTATGTAAAAATGGCCAAAATTTGAAGTTACTTATGTAGAATTGGTCGAAATCCCATAAAAATAGTGAAGAATTGTCTAAAAATCCATGTATTTTATGTAATTATGGCCGAAACCCCATGTAATTTGTGAAGAATTGTCCAAAAATCCATGTATTTTCTGTAAAAATGGCCAATAATCCATGAAATTTGTTTAGAATTGTCCAAAAATCCATGAAAATTGTGAAGAATTGTCCAAAATCCATCTTTTTTATGTAAAGATGGCCGAAACCCCATGTATCTTATGTAAAAATGGCCAAAAATCCATAAAAATTATGTAAAAATTGCCAAACCCCCATGTTATTTGTGAAGAATTGTCCAAAAATCCATGTATTTCATGTAATAATGGCTAAAACTCAGTGTAATTTTTGATGAATAGTCTAAAAATCCATGTATTTTATGAAAAAATGGGCAAAAATCCATGTATTTTATGTAATAATGGCCAATTATTCATGAAATTTGTGTAGAATTGTCCAAAAATCCATGTATTTTATGAAAAAATGGGCAAAAATCCATGTATTTTATGTAATAATGGCCAATTATTCATGAAATTTGTGTAGAATTGTCCAAAAATCCATGAAAATTGTGAAGAATTGTCCAAAATCCATCTTTTTTATGTAAGGATGGCCGAAACCCCATGTAATTTGTGAAGAATTGTCCAAAAATCCATGTATTTTATGTAAAAATGGCCAAAATCCATTTTTTTTATGTAAAGATGGCCGAAACCTCATGTAATTTGTGAAGAATTGTCCAAAAATCCATGTATTTTAAGTAAAAATGGCCAATAATCCATGAAATTTGTTTAGAATTGTCCAAAAATCCATGAAAATTGTGAAGAATTGTCCAAAATCCATATTTTTATGTAAAGATGGCCGAAACCCCATGTAATTTGTGAAGAATTGTCCAAAAATCCATGTATTTCATGTAATAATGGCTAAAACTCAGTGTAATTTTTGATGAATAGTCTAAAAATCCATGTATTTTATGAAAAAATGGGCAAAAATCCATGTATTTTGTGTAATAATGGCCAATTATTCATGAAATTTGTGTAGAATTGTCCAAAAATCCATGAAAATTGTGAAGAATTGTCCAAAATCCATCTTTTTTATGTAAGGATGGCCGAAACCCCATGTAATTTGTGAAGAATTGTCCAAAAATCCATGTATTTTATGTAAAAATGGCCAAAATCCATTTTTTTTATGTAAAGATGGCCGAAACCCCATGTAATTTGTGAATAATTGTCCAAAAATCCATGAAAATTGTGAAGAATTGTCCAAAATCCATCTTTTATATGTAATGATGGCCGAAACACCATGTAATTTGTGAAGAATTGTCCAAAAAATCCATGTATTTCATGTAATAATGGCTAAAACTCAGTGTAATTTTTGATGAATAGTCTAAAAATCCATGTATTTTATGAAAAAATGGGCAAAAATCCATGTATTTTATGTAATAATGGCCAATTATTCATGAAATTTGTGTAGAATTGTCCAAAAATCCATGAAAATTGTGAAGAATTGTCCAAAATCCATCTTTTTTATGTAAGGATGGCCGAAACCCCATGTAATTTGTGAAGAATTGTCCAAAAATCCATGTATTTTATGTAAAAATGGCCAAAATCCATTTTTTTTATGTAAAGATGGCCGAAACCTCATGTAATTTGTGAAGAATTGTCCAAAAATCCATGTATTTTATGTAAAAATGGCCAATAATCCATGAAATTTGTTTAGAATTGTCCAAAAATCCATGAAAATTGTGAAGAATTGTCCAAAATCCATATTTTTATGTAAAGATGGCCGAAACCCCATGTGATTTGTGAAGAATTGTCCAAAAATCCATGTATTTTATGTAAAAATGGCCAATAATCCATGAAATTTGTTTAGAATTGTCCAAAAATCCATGAAAATTGTGAAGAATTGTCCAAAAATCCATGTATTTTATGTAAAAATGGCCAATAATCAATGAAATTTGTGTAGAATTGTCCAAAAATCCATGAAAATTGAGAAGAATTGTCCAAAATCCATCTTTTTTATGTAAAGATGGCCGAAACCCCATGTAATTTGTGAAGAATTGACCAAAAATCTATGTATTTTATGTAAAAAATGGCCAAAAATTGAAGTTACTTATGGAGAAATTGGTCGAAATCCCATAAAAATAGTGAAGAATTGTCTAAAAATCCATGTATCTTATGTAAAAATGGCCAAAAATCCATATCAATTATGTAACAATGGCCAAAACCCCCATGTTATTTGTGAAGAATTGTCCGAAAATCCATGTATTTTATGTAAAAATGGCCAATAATCCATGAAATTTGTTTAGAATTGTCCAAAAATCCATGAAAATTGTGTAAGAATTGTCCAAAATCCATCTTTTTTATGTAAAGATGGCCGAAACCCCATGTAATTTGTGAAGAATTGACCAAAAATCCATCTTTTTTTATGTAATGATGGCCGAAACCCCATGTTTTTTGTGAAGAATTGTCCAAAAATCTATGTATTTTATGTAAAAATGGCCAAAATTTGAAGTTACTTATGTAGAATTGGTCGAAATCCCATAAAATTAGTGAAGAATTGTCTAAAAATCCATGTATTTTATGTAATTATGGCCGAAACCCCATGTAATTTGTGAAGAATTGTCCAAAAATCCATGTATTTTCTGTAAAAATGGCCAATAAATCCATGAAATTTGTTTAGAATTGTCCAAAAATCCATGAAAATTGTGAAGAATTGTCCAAAATCCATCTTTTTTATGTAAAGATGGCCGAAACCCCATGTATCTTATGTAAAAATGGCCAAAAATCCATAAAAAATTATGTAAAAATTGCCAAACCCCCATGTTATTTGTGAAGAATTGTCCAAAAATCCATGTATTTCATGTAATAATGGCTAAAACTCAGTGTAATTTTTGATGAATAGTCTAAAAATCCATGTATTTTATGAAAAAATGGGCAAAAATCCATGTATTTTATGTAATAATGGCCAATTATTCATGAAATTTGTGTAGAATTGTCCAAAAATCCATGTATTTTATGAAAAAATGGGCAAAAATCCATGTAATTTTATGTAATAATGGCCAATTATTCATGAAATTTGTGTAGAATTGTCCAAAAAATCATGAAAATTGTGAAGAATTGTCCAAAATCCATCTTTTTTATGTAAGGATGGCCGAAACCCATGTAATTTGTGAAGAATTGTCCAAAAATCCATGTATTTTATGTAAAAATGGCCAAAATCCATTTTTTTTTTATGTAAAGATGGCCGAAACCTCATGTAATTTGTGAAGAATTGTCCAAAAATCCATGTATTTTAAGTAAAAATGGCCAATAATCCATGAAATTTGTTTAGAATTGTCCAAAAATCCATGAAAATTGTGAAGAATTGTCCAAAATCCATATTTTTATGTAAAGATGGCCGAAACCCCATGTAATTTGTGAAGAATTGTCCAAAAATCCATGTATTTCATGTAATAATGGCTAAAACTCAGTGTAAATTTTGATGAATAGTCTAAAAATCCATGTATTTTATGAAAAAATGGGCAAAAATCCATGTATTTTGTGTAATAATGGCCAATTATTCATGAAATATGTGTAGAATTGTCCAAAAATCCATGAAAATTGTGAAGAATTGTCCAAAATCCATCTTTTTTATGTAAGGATGGGCCGAAACCCCATGTAATTTGTGGAAGAATTGTCCAAAAATCCATGTATTTTATGTAAAAATGGCCAAAATCCATTTTTTTTATGTAAAGATGGCCGAAACCCCCATGTAATTTGTGAATAATTGTCCAAAAATCCATGAAAATTGTGAAGAATTGTCCAAAATCCATCTTTTATATGTAATGATGGCCGAAACACCATGTAATTTGTGAAGGAATTGTCCAAAAATCCATGGTATTTCATGTAATAATGGCTAAAACTCAGTGTAATTTTTGATGAATAGTCTAAAAAATCCATGTATTTTATGAAAAAAATGGGCAAAAATCCATGTATTTTATGTAATAATGGCCAATTATTCATGAAATTTGTGTAGAATTGTCCAAAAATCCATGAAAATTGTGAAGAATTGTCCAAAATCCATCTTTTTTATGTAAGGATGGCCGAAACCCCATGTAATTTGTGAAGAATTGTCCAAAAAATCCATGTATTTTAATGTAAAAAATGGCCAAAAATCCATTTTTTTTATGTAAAGATGGCCGAAACCTCATGTAATTTGTGAAGAATTGTCCAAAAATCCATGTATTTTATGTAAAAATGGCCAATAATCCATGAAATTTGTTTAGAATTGTCCAAAAATCCATGAAAATTGTGAAGAATTGTCCAAAATCCATATTTTTATGTAAAGATGGCCGAAACCCCATGTGATTTGTGAAGAATTGTCCAAAAATCCATGTATTTTATGTAAAAATGGCCAAATAATCCATGAAATTTGTTAGAATTGTCCAAAAATCCATGAAAATTGTGAAGAATTGTCCAAAAATCCATGTATTTTATGTAAAAATGGCCAATAATCAATGAAATTTGTGTAGAATTGTCCAAAAATCCATGAAAATTGAGAAGAATTGTCCAAAATCCATCTTTTTTATGTAAAGATGGCCGAAACCCCATGTAATTTGTGAAGAATTGACCAAAAATCTATGTATTTTATGTAAAAATGGCCAAAAATTGAAGTTACTTATGGAGAATTGGGTCGAAATCCCATAAAAATAGTGAAGAATTGTCTAAAAAATCCATGTATCTTATGTAAAAATGGCCAAAAATCCATATCAATTATGTAACAATGGCCAAAACCCCATGTTATTTGTGAAGAATTGTCCAAAAATCCATGTATTTCATGTAATAATGGCTAAAACTCAGTGTAATTTTTGATGAATTGTCCAAAAATCTATGAAAATTGAGAAGAATTGTCCAAAATCCATCTTTTTTATGTAATGATGGCCGAAACCACATGTAATTTGTGAAGAATTGTCCAAAAATCCATGTATTTTATGTAAAAATGGCCAAAATTTGAAGTTACTTATGTAGAATTGGTCGAAATCCCATAAAAAATAGTGAAGAATTGTCTAAAAATCCATGTATTTTTATGTAATTATGGCCGAAACCCCATGTAATTTGTGAAGAATTGTCCAAAAATCCATGTATTTTCTGTTAAAAATGGCCAATAATCCATGAAATTTGTTTAGAATTGTCCAAAAATCCATGAAAATTGTGAAGAATTGTCCAAAATCCATCTTTTTTATGTAAAGATGGCCGAAACCCCATGTATCTTATGTAAAAATGGCCAAAAATCCATAAAAATTATGTAAAAATTGCCAAAACCCCCATGTTATTTGTGAAGAATTGTCCAAAAATCCATGTATTTCATGTAATAATGGCTAAAACTCAGTGTAATTTTTGATGAATAGTCTAAAAAATCCATGTATTTTATGAAAAAATGGGCAAAAATCCATGTATTTTATGTAATAATGGCAAATTATTCATGAAATTTGTGTAGAATTGTCCAAAAATCCATGTATTTTATGAAAAAATGGGCAAAAATCCATGTATTTTATGTAATAATGGCCAATTATTCATGAAATTTGTGTAGAATTGTCCAAAAATCCATGAAAATTGTGAAGAATTGTCCAAAATCCATCTTTTTTTTATGTAAGGATGGCCGAAACCCCCATGTAATTTGTGAAGAATTGTCCAAAAATCCATGTATTTTATGTAAAAATGGCCAAAAATCCATTTTTTTTTATGTAAAGATGGCCGAAACCTCATGTAATTTGTGAAGAATTGTCCAAAAATCCATGTATTTTAAGTAAAAATGGCCAATAATCCATGAAATTTGTTTAGAATTGTCCAAAAATCCATGAAAATGTGAAGAATTGTCCAAAATCCATATTTTTATGTAAAGATGGCCCGAAACCCCATGTAATTTGTGAAGAATTGTCCAAAAATCCATGTATTTCATGTTAATAATGGCTAAAACTCAGTGTAATTTTTGATGAATAGTCTAAAAATCCATGTATTTTATGAAAAAAATGGGCAAAAAATCCATGTATTTTTGTGTAATAATGGCCAATTATTCATGAAATTTGTGTAGAATTGTCCAAAAATCCATGAAAATTGTGAAGAATTGTCCAAAATCCATCTTTTTTATGTAAGGATGGCCGAAACCCCATGTAATTTGTGAAGAATTGTCCAAAAATCCATGGTATTTTATGTAAAAATGGCCAAAATCCATTTTTTTTATGTAAAGATGGCCGAAACCCCATGTAATTTGTGAATAATTGTCCAAAAATCCATGAAAATTGTGAAGAATTGTCCAAAATCCATCTTTTATATGTAATGATGGCCGAAACACCATGTAATTTGTGAAGAATTGTCCAAAAATCCATGTATTTCATGTAATAATGGCTAAAACTCAGTGTAATTTTTGATGAATAGTCTAAAAATCCATGTAATTTTATGAAAAAATGGGCAAAAATCCATGTATTTTTATGTAATAATGGCCAATTATTCATGAAATTTTGTGTAGAATTGTCCAATAAATCCATGAAAATTGTGAAGAATTGTCCAAAATCCATCTTTTTTATGTAAGGATGGCCGAAACCCCATGTAATTTGTGAAGAATTGTCCAAAAATCCATGTATTTTATGTAAAAATGGCCAAATCCATTTTTTTTATGTAAAGATGGCCGAAACCTCATGTAATTTGTGAAGAATTGTCCAAAAATCCATGTATTTTATGTAAAAATGGCCAATAATCCATGAAATTTGTTTAGAATTGTCCAAAAATCCATGAAAATTGTGAAGAATTGTCCAAAATCCATATTTTTATGTAAAGATGGCCGAAACCCCATGTGATTTGTGAAGAATTGTCCAAAAATCCATGTATTTTATGTAAAAATGGCCAATAATCCATGAAATTTGTTTAGAATTGTCCAAAAATCCATGAAAATTGTGAAGAATTGTCCAAAAATCCATGTATTTTATGTAAAAATGGCCAATAATCAATGAAATTTGTGTAGAATTGTCCAAAAATCCATGAAAATTGAGAAGAATTGTCCAAAATCCATCTTTTTTATGTAAAGATGGCCGAAACCCCATGTAATTTGTGAAGAATTGACCAAAAATCTATGTATTTTATGTAAAAAATGGCCAAAAATTGAAGTTACTTATGGAGAATTGGTCGAAATCCCATAAAAATAGTGAAGAAATTGTCTAAAAATCCATGTATCTTATGTAATAAATGGCCAAAAATCCATATCAATTATGTAACAATGGCCAAAACCCCATGTTATTTGTGAAGAATTGTCCAAAAATCCATGTATTTCATGTAATAATGGCTAAAACTCAGTGTAATTTTTGATGAATTGTCCAAAAATCTATGAAAATTGAGAAGAATTGTCCAAAATCCATCTTTTTTATGTAATGATGGCCGAAACCACATGTAATTTGTGAAGAATTGTCCAAAAATCCATGTATTTTATGTAAAAATGGCCAATATTCCATGAAATTTGTTTAGAATTGTCCAAAAATCCATGAATATTGTGAAGAATTGTCCAAAATCCATCTTTTTTATGTAAAGATGGCCGGAACCCCATGTATCTTATGTAAAAATGGCCAAAAATCCATAAAAATTATGTAAAAATTGCCAAACCCCCATGTTATTTGTGATGAATAGTCTAAAAATCCATGTATTTTATGAAAAAATGGGCAAAAATCCATGTATTTTATGTAATAATGGCCAATTATTCATGAAATTTGTTTAGAATTGTCCAAAAATCCATGAAAAATTGTGAAGAATTGTCCAAAATCCATCTTTTTTATGTAAAGATGGCCGAAACCCCATGTAATTTGTGAAGAATTGACCAAAAATCCATCTTTTTTATGTAATGATGGCCGAAACCCCATGTTTTTTGTGAAGGAATTGTCCAAAAATCTATGTATTTTATGTAAAAATGGCCAAAATTTGAAGTTACTTATGTAGAATTGGTCGAAATCCCATAAAAATAGTGAAGAATTGTCTAAAAATCCATGTATTTTATGTAATAATGGCCAATAATCCATGAAATTTGTTTAGAATTGTCCAAAAATCCATGAAAATTGTGAAGAATTGTCCAAAATCCATCTTTTTTATGTAAAGATGGCCGAAACCCCATGTAATTTGTGAAGAATTGTCCGAAAATCCATGTATTTTATGTAAAAATGGCCAATTATCCATGAAATTTGTTTAGAATTGTCCAAAAATCCATGAAAAATTGTGAAGAATTGTCCAAAAATCCATCTTTTATATGTAATGATGGCCGAAACCCCCATGTAATTTGTGAAGAATTGTCCAAAAATCCATGTATTTTCTGTAAAAATGGCCAATAATCCATGAAATTTGTTTAGAATTGTCCAAAAATCCATGAAAATTGTGAAGAATTGTCCAAAATCCATCTTTTATATGTAATGATGGCCGAAACCCCCATGTAATTTGTGAAGAATTGTCCAAAAAATCCATGTATTTTCTGTAAAAATGGCCAATAATCCATGAAATTTGTTTAGAATTGTCCAAAAAATCCATGAAAATGTGAACGAATTGTCCAAAATCCATATTTTTATGTAAAGATGGCCGAAACCCCATGTAATTTGTGAAGAATTGTCCAAAAAATCCATGTATTTTATGTAAAAATGGCCAAAATCCATTTTTTTTATGTAAAGATGGCCGAAACCTCATGTAATTTGTGAAGAATTGTCCAAAAATCCATGTATTTTATGTAAAAATGGCCAATAATCAATGAAATTTGTGTAGAATTGTCCAAAAATCCATGAAAATTGAGAAGAATTGTCCAAAATCCCATCTTTTTTTATGTAAAGATGGCCGAAACCCCATGTAATTTGTGAAGAATTGACCAAAAATCTATGTATTTTTAGTGTAAAAAATGGCCAAAAATTGAAGTTACTTATGGAGAATTGATCGAAATCCCATAAAAATAGTGAAGAATTGTCTAAAAATCCATGTATCTTATGTAAAAATGGGCCAAAAATCCATATCAATTATGTAACAATGGCCTCAAAACCCCATGTTATTTGTGAAGAATTGTCCGAAAATCCATGTATTTTATGTAAAAATGGCCAATAATCCATGAAATTTGTTTAGAATTGTCCAAAAATCCATGAAAATTGTGAAGAATTGTCCAAAATCAATCTTTTATATGTTAATGATGGCCGAAACCCCATGTAATTTGTGAAGAATTGTCCAAAAATCCATGTATTTTATGTAAAAATGGCCAATATTCCATGAAATTTTGTTTAGAATTGTCCAAAAATCCATGAATATTGTGAAGAATTGTCCCAAAATCCATCTTTTTTATGTAAAGATGGCCGGAACCCCATGTATCTTATGTAAAAATGGCCAAAAATCCATAAAAACTTATGTAAAAATTGCCAAACCCACCATGTTATTTGTGATGAATAGTCTAAAAATCCATGTATTTTATGAAAAAATGGGCAAAAATCCATGTATTTTATGTAATAATGGCCAATTTATTCATGAAATTTGTGTAGAATTGTCCAAAAATCCATGAAAATTGAGAAGAATTGTCCAAAATCCATCTTTTTTATGTAAAGATGGCCGAAACCCCATGTAATTTGTGAAAAATTGTCCAAAAATCCATGTATTTTATGTAAAAAATGGCCAATAATCCATGAAATTTGTTTAGAATTGTCCAAATATCCATGAAAAATTGGGAAGAATTGTCCAAAATCCATCTTTTTTATGTAAAGATGGCCGAAACCCCATGTAATTTGTGAAGAATTGTCCAAAAATCCATGTATTTTATGTAAAAATGGCCAATAATCAATGAAATTTGTGTAGAATTGTCCAAAAAACCATGAAAATTGTGAAGAATTGTCCAAAATCCATCTTTTTTATGTAAAGATGGCCGAAACCCCATGTAATTTGTGAAGAATTGTCCAAAAATCCATGTATTTTATGTAAAAAATGGCCAATAATCCATGAAATTTGTTTAGAATTGTCCAAAAATCCATGAAAATTGTGAAGAATTGTCCAAAATCCATCTTTTTTATGTAAAGATGGCCGAAACCCCATGTATCTTATGTAAAAAATGGCCAAAAATCGATAAAAATTATGTAAAAATTGCCAAACCCCCATGGTTATTTGTGAAGAATTGTCCAAAAATCCATGTATTTTATGTAAAAATGGCCAATAATCCATGAAATTTGTTTAGAATTGTCCAAAAATCCATGAAAATTGTGATGAATTGTCCAAAATCCATCTTTTTTTATGTAAAGATGGCCGAAACCCCATGTAATTTGTGAAGAATTGTCCAAAAATCCATGTATTTTATGTAAAAATGGCCAATAATCCATGAAATTTGTTTAGAATTGTCCAAAAATCCATGAAAATTGTGAAGAATTGTCCAAAATCCATCTTTTTTATGTAAAGATGGCCGAAACCCCATGTAATTTGTGAAGAATTGTCCGAAAATCCATGTATTTTATGTAAAAATGGCCAATTATCCATGAAATTTGTTTAGAATTGTCCAAAAATCCATGAAAATTGTGAAGAATTGTCCAAAATCCATCTTTTTATATGTAATGATGGCCGAAACCCCATGTAATTTGTGAAGAATTGTCCAAAAAATCCATGTATTTTATGTAAAAAATGGCCAATAATCCATGAAATTTGTTTAGAATTGTCCAAAAATCCATGAAAATTGTGAAGAATTGTCCAAAATCCATCTTTTTTATGTAAGGATGGCCGAAACCCCATGTATCTTATGTAAAAATGGCCAAAAAATCCATAAAAATTATGTAAAAATTGCCAAACCCCCATGTTATTTGTGAAGAATTGTCCAAAAATCCATGTATTTCATGTAATAATGGCTAAAACTCAGTTTAATTTTTGATGAATTGTCCAAAAATCCATGAAAATTGAGAAGAATTGTCCAAAATCCATCTTTTTTATGTAAAGATGGCCGAAACACACATGTAATTTGTGAAGAATTGTCCCAAAAATCCATGTATTTTATGTAAAAAATGGCCAAAAATCCATTTTTTTTATGTAAAGATGGCCGAAACCCCATGTAATTTGTGAATAATTGTCCAAAAATCCATGTATTTTATGTAAAAATGGCCAATAATCCATGAAATTTGTTTAGAATTGTCCAAATATCCATGAAAATTGTGAAGAATTGTCCAAAATCCATCTTTTTTATGTAAAGATGGCCGAAACCCCCTTGTAATTTGTGAAGAATTGTCCAAAAATCCATGTATTTTATGTAAAAAATGGCCAATAATCAATGAAATTTGTGTAGAATTGTCCAAAAATCCATGAAAATTGTGAAGAATTGTCCAAAATCCATCTTTATTTATGTAAAAGATGGCCGAAACCCCATGTAATTTGTGAAGAATTGTCCAAAAATCCATGTATTTATATGTAAAAATGGCCAATAATCCATGAAATTTGTTTAGAATTGTCCAAAAATCCATGAAAATTGTGAAGAATTGTCCAAAATCCATCTTTTTTATGTAAAGATGGCCGACACCCCATGTATCTTATGTAAAAAATGGCCAAAAATCCATGTATTTTATGTAAAAATGGCCAATAATCATGAAATTTGTTTAGAATTGTCCAAAAAATCCATGAAAATTGTGAAGAATTGGTCCAAAATCCATCTTTTTTATGTAAAGATGGCCGAAACCCCATGTATCTTATGTAAAAATGGCCAAAAATCCATGTATTTTATGTAAAAATGGCCAATAATCCATGAAATTTGTTTAGAATTGTCCAAAATTCCATGAAAATTGTGAAGAATTGTCCAAAATCCATCTTTTTAATGTAAAGATGGCCGAAACCCCATGTAATTTGTGAAGAATTGTCCGAAAATCCATGTATTTTATGTAAAAATGGCCAATTATCCATGAAATTTGTTTTAGAATTGTCCAAAAAACCATTGAAAATTGTGAAGAATTGTCCAAAATCCATCTTTTATATGTAATGATGGCCGAAAACCCCATGTAATTTGTGAAGAATTGTCCAAAAATCCCATGTATTTTATGTAAAAATGGCCAATAATCCATGAAATTTGTTTAGAATTGTCCAAAAATCCATGAAAATTGTGAAGAATTGTCCAAAATCCATCTTTTTTATGTAAGGATGGCCGAAACCCCATGTATCTTATGTAAAAAATGGCCAAAAAATCCATAAAAAATTATGTAAAAATTGCCAAACCCCCATGTTATTTGTGAAGAATTGTCCCAAAAATCCATGTATTTTCATGTAATAATGGCTAAAACTCAGTTTAATTTTTGATGAATTGTCCAAAAATCCATGAAAATTGAGAAGAATTGTCCAAAATCCATCTTTTTTATGTAAAGATGGCCGAAACACCATGTAATTTGTGAAGAATTGTCCAAAATCCATCTTTTTTATGTAAGGATGGCCGAAACCCCATGTATCTTATGTAAAAAATGGCCAAAAATCCATAAAAATTATGTAAAAATTGCCAAACCCCCATGTTATTTGTGAAGAATTGTCCAAAAATCCATGTATTTTATGTAAAAATGGCCAATAATCAATGAAATTTGTGTAGAATTGTCCAAAAATCCATGAAAATTGTGAAGAATTGTCCATAAATCCATCTTTTTTATGTAAAGATGGCCGAAACCCCATGTAATTTGTGAAGAA
>NW_026870022.1:0-66051 GCF_020882245.1 Rhopalosiphum padi
TAAGTCAGTGTCATGAAACTCTGATCATTAGATTATAAGCAAATGATTCTAACTTTCAATAATTGACATTCAAATATTACATTTAAGCTGATACTTCATAAACACAATAAAACATGATTTTACATGGTAATTTTACAAAGTCATATTTTTAACTGTTTATAAAACACTCAATTCTCATGTTAGTGTCTAGAAACCTTGACTACTAAATTATGACAATGATTCTTATTGTATACGTTATACAAGTATTACAAACTCTTATTATTTTAATATTGAAAAGCAGCAATTTTATGTTAATGTACAAGTGTATTCTTTACTTATATTTTGTTTTACATTAAAACTCAACAAAACATTCTGGTAGATTTGTACTATCTGTTTTATTGCTAAGCATTATAATTATTTCTTTAACCATTATACATATTTAACTGACTATTTGTGTTTTAGATGGCAGTACTGCAGATCACTGGAGGCATGCTGAGACATGAATTAACATTTCTATCACTTGGGAAAGTTACAACATTTTCCGTTGAAAATGGAATAGAAGGCACTGCTAATATTAATGGTTTTATGCAACGTGCGTGTAATGGGTATTGGATGTAATTGATATTCAATTAATAGTAGTGTTACAAAAAGTTAGTGTCATAAAACCCTAACCATTATATTAAGTAAATGGTTCTTATTTACCATTATTAACTTCCATATATTTCATTTAGGCTCATACTTGATAATAAACACTATAAAACGTGCTTATATATCATAATTTTGACTCATATTACAAATTCATATTTTTAGCTGCTCATAAAAATCTCAATTATCAAGTTACTGTCATGAAACCTAGACAATTAGGTTAAGTAAATGATTCTTATTTACCATTACTAACATCCATATTTGTCATTTAAGCTGATACTTCATAAACACTATAAAACATGTTTTTTATATGATAATATTGACTGATATTACAAATTCATACTTTGAACTGCCTGTAAAACACTGTATTCTCAACTTATTCTCCAACGGTTATACGTTATTAACTTACTACATTTTTTCAGATGGCAGTATATCAGATCAATCAAGGCATGCTGAGACACGAATTCACATTTCTACCACTAAGGAGAGTATCAACATCCTAGGTTGAAAATGGACTAGAAGATACTGATAATAATATTGGATTTATGCAATGGTTATTGAATATAATTGATACTAAATTAATAGCTGTGAAACAATTGAGATTTGTTAAATATCTGAATAAAATAATAGTAAACAACTTTAGCTTGTATTGTTTATTCTTAAATTTTACCTATGCTATAAATATATTTTATTTTTACTATAATATTTAAATGATCATTATAAAACATTTATAAAACACTCAAATATTAAGTTAATGTTTAGAAGGTTGAACAATAGTTTAAGAAATTTACCATTATTGTCTTTCACGTGTTTCATTTAACCTGGTATTTTGAATACACTATAATACATGTTTTTATATGATAATTTTGACAAATTCCAATTTTAAACTGCTTATAAAACACTCAAAATTATTAAATGTATGCACCGACAGAGGGCGGTAGTGGGGACGACATCCGTCGGCCGATGCCCGATCGCCTCAGAGTAAAACTAGTTGGTTGTGTGCCGTTCGCCGGACGGCCTTTTGACATAATTGACGGTTGTTTTTACTTAGCTATTGGGTGTAGTTGTTGTTCATTTAATAAAGATTTTTGATATTATAAACGAATTGTTCATATTTTATGCCCGAAGTTAACACAAGTAAGTGTCTTGATCCTTGACTACTCGATTACGAAAATGATTCTAATTTATAATTTTTAACTTGCACATGTTTCATTTAACCTGATATTTTTACTTCATAAAAACTATAAAATATGATTTTACAAGTTAATTTTGACGAATAATACAAATTAATATTTTTAGATTCTGAACGGAGTGATGATTGTATTGATTTTACAATGATGTTTGTATTATTTTTGTGTCCGTCATCACTTTTTGGAGTAGTAATAACGCTTCGTTTTTGACTTCAGCCCCTCTTTGAAAAGACAAAATCGATTTTTTGATTTTGCTGCAAGTCAAAAACGAATCATTGTAAATACTTGAAATTTTCAACAAACGTTTATATTAGCGTTATCTATTTGCGATTAAATTTTCAAAATATTTTGACATTTTTTAAGCTACTTATAGATAATTGAAACTTATCGTAGTAAAATATAAATCAAAAATCGTTAGTCACAATTATTGTTTATAAGCATTTAAAGTTCAAATGTTTAGAAAATATATCAAAATCACGAAAATTTGCAAAGAATTTTGAAGTTGAAAATTCATAAAATCTTTGTGATTTATACTTAAGGTTGGATATACTAGGTTATCCATAAGTTTTCCTTCAAGTAACAGTAAAAAAATAAATCCATTGTCAATATAGAAAACATTTTATGTGCGTATGAAATATAATTTTTTACGAAATCGCGTAAAATAACGATATATTACAATTTAAATATAGGTAATAATATAATATATCCAACTAATTATCATTGACTGACAAATCATCTCCGTTCAGAATCGTTTTTCGTATACAATCCTACCCGTCGTTGCATTCAAATTTAACACATCCATTATAGTGACCAGTGACCTACTCACCATCTCTACTATACACCGGAGCGATACCCACTTTTTTCGTATTGAAAAGGAGCAAATTTTCAGTTGTACAAATAGTCACACTTATAATAGGTACATTTTATATTCTACAAAACATTCTGGTATATTTGTAGGTACTATCTTTTATGGCTTATCATAATTATTATTTCTTATCGTCTGTTATATAATATTATGTCTATATTTCCTATCATTTTGCAGTTTTACATTCGTATTTGTATTTGAGTTTCAACTGTAAATTGTTTTCAAGAATTTTGTAATAAAAATGAAGTGTTTGTCTGTTAGTTTATGTTTTGATTGTTTCCATTTAAAAAATTATTCAGTGTTGTCCACGTACTAGTTGTTATATAAAAATTGTTGTCCTCCTTACGGTGTCTAGTAGCGACATTTTATCCTCCAACCATTATACATATTTAACTTACTATTTTTTTTTTAGATGGCAGTACAGCAGATCATTCAATACATGCCGAGACATGAATTCACATTTCTACCACTATGCTAAATATCAATATCCTACGTTGAAAATGTACTAGACGATACTGCTAATAACAAGGGTTTTGTGCAACGTGCGTGTAATGGGTATTGAATTTAATTGATATTAAATTAATAGTAGTGTAACAAAAAGTCAGTGTCATGAAACCCTGACCATTAGATTATAAGCAAATGATTCTAATTTTCAATAATTGACATTCAAATATTACATTTAAGCTGATACTTCACAAACACAATAAAAAATGATTTAATATCATAATTTTGACATGATTTTACATGGTAATTTAAACAAATATTACAAAGTCATACTTTGAACTGCTTGTAAAACACTGTATTCTCAAGTTATTCTCCAACCACTATACACATAATATTCAACTGACTATTTTTTATTTTTAGATGGCAGTACAGCAGATCACTCAATACATGCTGAGACATGAATTCACATTTCTACCACTATGCAAAACATCAACATCCTACGTTGAAAATGGACTAGACAGTACTGCTAATAATAATGGTTTTGTGCAACGTGCGTGTAATGGGTATTGAATTTAATTGATATTAAATTAATAGTAGTGTAACAAAAAGTCAGTGTCATGAAACTCTGATCATTAGATTATAAGCAAATGATTCTAACTTTCAATAATTGACATTCAAATATTACATTTAAGCTGATACTTCATAAACACAATAAAACATGATTTTACATGGTAAT
Source organism: Rhopalosiphum padi (assembly GCF_020882245.1). NCBI lineage: Eukaryota > Metazoa > Arthropoda > Insecta > Hemiptera > Aphididae > Rhopalosiphum > Rhopalosiphum padi. The sequence goes on from NW_026870022.1 coordinate 3,860, forward strand.
TTTACAAAGTCATATTTTTAACTGTTTATAAAACACTCAATTCTCATGTTAGTGTCTAGAAACCTTGACTACTAAATTATGACAATGATTCTTATTGTATACGTTATACAAGTATTACAAACTCTTATTATTTTATTATTGAAAAGCAGCAATTTTATGTTAATGTACAAGTGTATTCTTTACTTATATTTTGTTTTACATTAAAACTCAACAAAACATTCTGGTAGATTTGTACTATCTGTTTTATTGCTAAGCATTATAATTATTTCTTTAACCATTATACATATTTAACTGACTATTTGTGTTTTAGATGGCAGTACTGCAGATCACTGGAGGCATGCTGAGACATGAATTAACATTTCTATCACTTGGGAAAGTTACAACATTTTCCGTTGAAAATGGAATAGAAGGTACTGCTAATATTAATGGTTTTATGCAACGTGCGTGTAATGGGTATTGGATGTAATTGATATTCAATGAATAGTAGTGTTACAAAAAGTTAGTGTCATAAAACCCTAACCATTATATTAAGTAAATGGTTCTTATTTACCATTATTAACTTCCATATATTTCATTTAGGCTCATACTTGATAATAAACACTATAAAACGTGCTTATATATCATAATTTTGACTCATATTACAAATTCATATTTTTAGCTGCTCATAAAAATCTCAATTATCAAGTTAGTGTCATGAAACCTAGACAATTAGGTTAAGTAAATGATTCTTATTTACCATTACTAACATCCATATTTGTCATTTAAGCTGATACTTCATAAACACTATAAAACATGTTTTTTATATGATAATATTGACTGATATTACAAATTCATACTTTGAACTGCCTGTAAAACACTGTATTCTCAACTTATTCTCCAACGGTTATACGTTATTAACTTACTACATTTTTTCAGATGGCAGTATATCAGATCAATCAAGGCATGCTGAGACACGAATTCACATTTCTACCACTAAGGAGAGTATCAACATCCTAGGTTGAAAATGGACTAGAAGATACTGATAATAATATTGGATTTATGCAATGGTTATTGAATATAATTGATACTAAATTAATAGCTGTGAAACAATTGAGATTTGTTAAATATCTGAATAAAATAATAGTAAACAACTTTAGCTTGTATTGTTTATTCTTAAATTTTACCTATGCTATAAATATATTTTATTTTTACTATAATATTTAAATGATCATTATAAAACATTTATAAAACACTCAAATATTAAGTTAATGTTTAGAAGGTTGAACAATAGTTTAAGAAATTTACCATTATTGTCTTTCACGTGTTTCATTTAACCTGGTATTTTGAATACACTATAATACATGTTTTTATATGATAATTTTGACAAATTCCAATTTTAAACTGCTTATAAAACACTCAAAATTATTAAATGTATGCACCGACAGAGGGCGGTAGTGGGGACGACATCCGTCGGCCGATGCCCGATCGCCTCAGAGTAAAACTAGTTGGTTGTGTGCCGTTCGCCGGACGGCCTTTTGACATAATTGACGGTTGTTTTTACTTAGCTATTGGGTGTAGTTGTTGTTCATTTAATAAAGATTTTTGATATTATAAACGAATTGTTCATATTTTATGCCCGAAGTTAACACAAGTAAGTGTCTTGATCCTTGACTACTCGATTACGAAAATGATTCTAATTTATAATTTTTAACTTGCACATGTTTCATTTAACCTGATATTTTTACTTCATAAAAACTATAAAATATGATTTTACAAGTTAATTTTGACGAATAATACAAATTAATATTTTTAGATTCTGAACGGAGTGATGATTGTATTGATTTTACAATGATGTTTGTATTATTTTTGTGTCCGTCATCACTTTTTGGAGTAGTAATAACGCTTCGTTTTTGACTTCAGCCCCTCTTTGAAAAGACAAAATCGATTTTTTGATTTTGCTGCAAGTCAAAAACGAATCATTGTAAATACTTGAAATTTTCAACAAACGTTTATATTAGCGTTATCTATTTGCGATTAAATTTTCAAAATATTTTGACATTTTTTAAGCTACTTATAGATAATTGAAACTTATCGTAGTAAAATATAAATCAAAAATCGTTAGTCACAATTATTGTTTATAAGCATTTAAAGTTCAAATGTTTAGAAAATATATCAAAATCACGAAAATTTGCAAAGAATTTTGAAGTTGAAAATTCATAAAATCTTTGTGATTTATACTTAAGGTTGGATATACTAGGTTATCCATAAGTTTTCCTTCAAGTAACAGTAAAAAAATAAATCCATTGTCAATATAGAAAACATTTTATGTGCGTATGAAATATAATTTTTTACGAAATCGCGTAAAATAACGATATATTACAATTTAAATATAGGTAATAATATAATATATCCAACTAATTATCATTGACTGACAAATCATCTCCGTTCAGAATCGTTTTTCGTATACAATCCTACCCGTCGTTGCATTCAAATTTAACACATCCATTATAGTGACCAGTGACCTACTCACCATCTCTACTATACACCGGAGCGATACCCACTTTTTTCGTATTGAAAAGGAGCAAATTTTCAGTTGTACAAATAGTCACACTTATAATAGGTACATTTTATATTCTACAAAACATTCTGGTATATTTGTAGGTACTATCTTTTATGGCTTATCATAATTATTATTTCTTATCGTCTGTTATATAATATTATGTCTATATTTCCTATCATTTTGCAGTTTTACATTCGTATTTGTATTTGAGTTTCAACTGTAAATTGTTTTCAAGAATTTTGTAATAAAAATGAAGTGTTTGTCTGTTAGTTTATGTTTTGATTGTTTCCATTTAAAAAATTATTCAGTGTTGTCCACGTACTAGTTGTTATATAAAAATTGTTGTCCTCCTTACGGTGTCTAGTAGCGACATTTTATCCTCCAACCATTATACATATTTAACTTACTATTTTTTTTTTAGATGGCAGTACAGCAGATCATTCAATACATGCCGAGACATGAATTCACATTTCTACCACTATGCTAAATATCAATATCCTACGTTGAAAATGTACTAGACGATACTGCTAATAACAAGGGTTTTGTGCAACGTGCGTGTAATGGGTATTGAATTTAATTGATATTAAATTAATAGTAGTGTAACAAAAAGTCAGTGTCATGAAACCCTGACCATTAGATTATAAGCAAATGATTCTAATTTTCAATAATTGACATTCAAATATTACATTTAAGCTGATACTTCACAAACACAATAAAAAATGATTTAATATCATAATTTTGACATGATTTTACATGGTAATTTAAACAAATATTACAAAGTCATACTTTGAACTGCTTGTAAAACACTGTATTCTCAAGTTATTCTCCAACCACTATACACATAATATTCAACTGACTATTTTTTATTTTTAGATGGCAGTACAGCAGATCACTCAATACATGCTGAGACATGAATTCACATTTCTACCACTATGCAAAACATCAACATCCTACGTTGAAAATGGACTAGACAGTACTGCTAATAATAATGGTTTTGTGCAACGTGCGTGTAATGGGTATTGAATTTAATTGATATTAAATTAATAGTAGTGTAACAAAAAGTCAGTGTCATGAAACTCTGATCATTAGATTATAAGCAAATGATTCTAACTTTCAATAATTGACATTCAAATATTACATTTAAGCTGATACTTCATAAACACAATAAAACATGATTTTACATGGTAATTTTACAAAGTCATATTTTTAACTGTTTATAAAACACTCAATTCTCATGTTAGTGTCTAGAAACCTTGACTACTAAATTATGACAATGATTCTTATTGTATACGTTATACAAGTATTACAAACTCTTATTATTTTATTATTGAAAAGCAGCAATTTTATGTTAATGTACAAGTGTATTCTTTACTTATATTTTGTTTTACATTAAAACTCAACAAAACATTCTGGTAGATTTGTACTATCTGTTTTATTGCTAAGCATTATAATTATTTCTTTAACCATTATACATATTTAACTGACTATTTGTGTTTTAGATGGCAGTACTGCAGATCACTGGAGGCATGCTGAGACATGAATTAACATTTCTATCACTTGGGAAAGTTACAACATTTTCCGTTGAAAATGGAATAGAAGGTACTGCTAATATTAATGGTTTTATGCAACGTGCGTGTAATGGGTATTGGATGTAATTGATATTCAATGAATAGTAGTGTTACAAAAAGTTAGTGTCATAAAACCCTAACCATTATATTAAGTAAATGGTTCTTATTTACCATTATTAACTTCCATATATTTCATTTAGGCTCATACTTGATAATAAACACTATAAAACGTGCTTATATATCATAATTTTGACTCATATTACAAATTCATATTTTTAGCTGCTCATAAAAATCTCAATTATCAAGTTAGTGTCATGAAACCTAGACAATTAGGTTAAGTAAATGATTCTTATTTACCATTACTAACATCCATATTTGTCATTTAAGCTGATACTTCATAAACACTATAAAACATGTTTTTTATATGATAATATTGACTGATATTACAAATTCATACTTTGAACTGCCTGTAAAACACTGTATTCTCAACTTATTCTCCAACGGTTATACGTTATTAACTTACTACATTTTTTCAGATGGCAGTATATCAGATCAATCAAGGCATGCTGAGACACGAATTCACATTTCTACCACTAAGGAGAGTATCAACATCCTAGGTTGAAAATGGACTAGAAGATACTGATAATAATATTGGATTTATGCAATGGTTATTGAATATAATTGATACTAAATTAATAGCTGTGAAACAATTGAGATTTGTTAAATATCTGAATAAAATAATAGTAAACAACTTTAGCTTGTATTGTTTATTCTTAAATTTTACCTATGCTATAAATATATTTTATTTTTACTATAATATTTAAATGATCATTATAAAACATTTATAAAACACTCAAATATTAAGTTAATGTTTAGAAGGTTGAACAATAGTTTAAGAAATTTACCATTATTGTCTTTCACGTGTTTCATTTAACCTGGTATTTTGAATACACTATAATACATGTTTTTATATGATAATTTTGACAAATTCCAATTTTAAACTGCTTATAAAACACTCAAAATTATTAAATGTATGCACCGACAGAGGGCGGTAGTGGGGACGACATCCGTCGGCCGATGCCCGATCGCCTCAGAGTAAAACTAGTTGGTTGTGTGCCGTTCGCCGGACGGCCTTTTGACATAATTGACGGTTGTTTTTACTTAGCTATTGGGTGTAGTTGTTGTTCATTTAATAAAGATTTTTGATATTATAAACGAATTGTTCATATTTTATGCCCGAAGTTAACACAAGTAAGTGTCTTGATCCTTGACTACTCGATTACGAAAATGATTCTAATTTATAATTTTTAACTTGCACATGTTTCATTTAACCTGATATTTTTACTTCATAAAAACTATAAAATATGATTTTACAAGTTAATTTTGACGAATAATACAAATTAATATTTTTAGATTCTGAACGGAGTGATGATTGTATTGATTTTACAATGATGTTTGTATTATTTTTGTGTCCGTCATCACTTTTTGGAGTAGTAATAATGCTTCGTTTTTGACTTCAGCCCCTCTTTGAAAAGACAAAATCGATTTTTTGATTTTGCTGCAAGTCAAAAACGAATCATTGTAAATACTTGAAATTTTCAACAAACGTTTATATTAGCGTTATCTATTTGCGATTAAATTTTCAAAATATTTTGACATTTTTTAAGCTACTTATAGATAATTGAAACTTATCGTAGTAAAAAATAAATCAAAAATCGTTAGTCACAATTATTGTTTATAAGCATTTAAAGTTCAAATGTTTAGAAAATATATCAAAATCACGAAAATTTGCAAAGAATTTTGAAGTTGAAAATTCATAAAATCTTTGTGATTTATACTTAAGGTTGGATATACTAGGTTATCCATAAGTTTTCCTTCAAGTAACAGTAAAAAAATAAATCCATTGTCAATATAGAAAACATTTTATGTGCGTATGAAATATAATTTTTTACGAAATCGCGTAAAATAACGATATATTACAATTTAAATATAGGTAATAATATAATATATCCAACTAATTATCATTGACTGACAAATCATCTCCGTTCAGAATCGTTTTTCGTATACAATCCTACCCGTCGTTGCATTCAAATTTAACACATCCATTATAGTGACCAGTGACCTACTCACCATCTCTACTATACACCGGAGCGATACCCACTTTTTTCGTATTGAAAAGGAGCAAATTTTCGGTTGTACAAATAGTCACACTTATAATAGGTACATTTTATATTCTACAAAACATTCTGGTATATTTGTAGGTACTATCTTTTATGGCTTATCATAATTATTATTTCTTATCGTCTGTTATATAATATTATGTCTATATTTCCTATCATTTTGCAGTTTTACATTCGTATTTGTATTTGAGTTTCAACTGTAAATTGTTTTCAAGAATTTTGTAATAAAAATGAAGTGTTTGTCTGTTAGTTTATGTTTTGATTGTTTCCATTTAAAAAATTATTCAGTGTTGTCCACGTACTAGTTGTTATATAAAAATTGTTGTCCTCCTTACGGTGTCTAGTAGCGACATTTTATCCTCCAACCATTATACATATTTAACTTACTATTTTTTTTTTAGATGGCAGTACAGCAGATCATTCAATACATGCCGAGACATGAATTCACATTTCTACCACTATGCTAAATATCAATATCCTACGTTGAAAATGTACTAGACGATACTGCTAATAACAAGGGTTTTGTGCAACGTGCGTGTAATGGGTATTGAATTTAATTGATATTAAATTAATAGTAGTGTAACAAAAAGTCAGTGTCATGAAACCCTGACCATTAGATTATAAGCAAATGATTCTAATTTTCAATAATTGACATTCAAATATTACATTTAAGCTGATACTTCACAAACACAATAAAAAATGATTTAATATCATAATTTTGACATGATTTTACATGGTAATTTAAACAAATATTACAAAGTCATACTTTGAACTGCTTGTAAAACACTGTATTCTCAAGTTATTCTCCAACCACTATACACATAATATTCAACTGACTATTTTTTATTTTTAGATGGCAGTACAGCAGATCACTCAATACATGCTGAGACATGAATTCACATTTCTACCACTATGCAAAACATCAACATCCTACGTTGAAAATGGACTAGACAGTACTGCTAATAATAATGGTTTTGTGCAACGTGCGTGTAATGGGTATTGAATTTAATTGATATTAAATTAATAGTAGTGTAACAAAAAGTCAGTGTCATGAAACTCTGATCATTAGATTATAAGCAAATGATTCTAACTTTCAATAATTGACATTCAAATATTACATTTAAGCTGATACTTCATAAACACAATAAAACATGATTTTACATGGTAATTTTACAAAGTCATATTTTTAACTGTTTATAAAACACTCAATTCTCATGTTAGTGTCTAGAAACCTTGACTACTAAATTATGACAATGATTCTTATTGTATACGTTATACAAGTATTACAAACTCTTATTATTTTATTATTGAAAAGCAGCAATTTTATGTTAATGTACAAGTGTATTCTTTACTTATATTTTGTTTTACATTAAAACTCAACAAAACATTCTGGTAGATTTGTACTATCTGTTTTATTGCTAAGCATTATAATTATTTCTTTAACCATTATACATATTTAACTGACTATTTGTGTTTTAGATGGCAGTACTGCAGATCACTGGAGGCATGCTGAGACATGAATTAACATTTCTATCACTTGGGAAAGTTACAACATTTTCCGTTGAAAATGGAATAGAAGGTACTGCTAATATTAATGGTTTTATGCAACGTGCGTGTAATGGGTATTGGATGTAATTGATATTCAATGAATAGTAGTGTTACAAAAAGTTAGTGTCATAAAACCCTAACCATTATATTAAGTAAATGGTTCTTATTTACCATTATTAACTTCCATATATTTCATTTAGGCTCATACTTGATAATAAACACTATAAAACGTGCTTATATATCATAATTTTGACTCATATTACAAATTCATATTTTTAGCTGCTCATAAAAATCTCAATTATCAAGTTAGTGTCATGAAACCTAGACAATTAGGTTAAGTAAATGATTCTTATTTACCATTACTAACATCCATATTTGTCATTTAAGCTGATACTTCATAAACACTATAAAACATGTTTTTTATATGATAATATTGACTGATATTACAAATTCATCCTTTGAACTGCCTGTAAAACACTGTATTCTCAACTTATTCTCCAACGGTTATACGTTATTAACTTACTACATTTTTTCAGATGGCAGTATATCAGATCAATCAAGGCATGCTGAGACACGAATTCACATTTCTACCACTAAGGAGAGTATCAACATCCTAGGTTGAAAATGGACTAGAAGATACTGATAATAATATTGGATTTATGCAATGGTTATTGAATATAATTGATACTAAATTAATAGCTGTGAAACAATTGAGATTTGTTAAATATCTGAATAAAATAATAGTAAACAACTTTAGCTTGTATTGTTTATTCTTAAATTTTACCTATGCTATAAATATATTTTATTTTTACTATAATATTTAAATGATCATTATAAAACATTTATAAAACACTCAAATATTAAGTTAATGTTTAGAAGGTTGAACAATAGTTTAAGAAATTTACCATTATTGTCTTTCACGTGTTTCATTTAACCTGGTATTTTGAATACACTATAATACATGTTTTTATATGATAATTTTGACAAATTCCAATTTTAAACTGCTTATAAAACACTCAAAATTATTAAATGTATGCACCGACAGAGGGCGGTAGTGGGGACGACATCCGTCGGCCGATGCCCGATCGCCTCAGAGTAAAACTAGTTGGTTGTGTGCCGTTCGCCGGACGGCCTTTTGACATAATTGACGGTTGTTTTTACTTAGCTATTGGGTGTAGTTGTTGTTCATTTAATAAAGATTTTTGATATTATAAACGAATTGTTCATATTTTATGCCCGAAGTTAACACAAGTAAGTGTCTTGATCCTTGACTACTCGATTACGAAAATGATTCTAATTTATAATTTTTAACTTGCACATGTTTCATTTAACCTGATATTTTTACTTCATAAAAACTATAAAATATGATTTTACAAGTTAATTTTGACGAATAATACAAATTAATATTTTTAGATTCTGAACGGAGTGATGATTGTATTGATTTTACAATGATGTTTGTATTATTTTTGTGTCCGTCATCACTTTTTGGAGTAGTAATAACGCTTCGTTTTTGACTTCAGCCCCTCTTTGAAAAGACAAAATCGATTTTTTGATTTTGCTGCAAGTCAAAAACGAATCATTGTAAATACTTGAAATTTTCAACAAACGTTTATATTAGCGTTATCTATTTGCGATTAAATTTTCAAAATATTTTGACATTTTTTAAGCTACTTATAGATAATTGAAACTTATCGTAGTAAAAAATAAATCAAAAATCGTTAGTCACAATTATTGTTTATAAGCATTTAAAGTTCAAATGTTTAGAAAATATATCAAAATCACGAAAATTTGCAAAGAATTTTGAAGTTGAAAATTCATAAAATCTTTGTGATTTATACTTAAGGTTGGATATACTAGGTTATCCATAAGTTTTCCTTCAAGTAACAGTAAAAAAATAAATCCATTGTCAATATAGAAAACATTTTATGTGCGTATGAAATATAATTTTTTACGAAATCGCGTAAAATAACGATATATTACAATTTAAATATAGGTAATAATATAATATATCCAACTAATTATCATTGACTGACAAATCATCTCCGTTCAGAATCGTTTTTCGTATACAATCCTACCCGTCGTTGCATTCAAATTTAACACATCCATTATAGTGACCAGTGACCTACTCACCATCTCTACTATACACCGGAGCGATACCCACTTTTTTCGTATTGAAAAGGAGCAAATTTTCAGTTGTACAAATAGTCACACTTATAATAGGTACATTTTATATTCTACAAAACATTCTGGTATATTTGTAGGTACTATCTTTTATGGCTTATCATAATTATTATTTCTTATCGTCTGTTATATAATATTATGTCTATATTTCCTATCATTTTGCAGTTTTACATTCGTATTTGTATTTGAGTTTCAACTGTAAATTGTTTTCAAGAATTTTGTAATAAAAATGAAGTGTTTGTCTGTTAGTTTATGTTTTGATTGTTTCCATTTAAAAAATTATTCAGTGTTGTCCACGTACTAGTTGTTATATAAAAATTGTTGTCCTCCTTACGGTGTCTAGTAGCGACATTTTATCCTCCAACCATTATACATATTTAACTTACTATTTTTTTTTTAGATGGCAGTACAGCAGATCATTCAATACATGCCGAGACATGAATTCACATTTCTACCACTATGCTAAATATCAATATCCTACGTTGAAAATGTACTAGACGATACTGCTAATAACAAGGGTTTTGTGCAACGTGCGTGTAATGGGTATTGAATTTAATTGATATTAAATTAATAGTAGTGTAACAAAAAGTCAGTGTCATGAAACCCTGACCATTAGATTATAAGCAAATGATTCTAATTTTCAATAATTGACATTCAAATATTACATTTAAGCTGATACTTCACAAACACAATAAAAAATGATTTAATATCATAATTTTGACATGATTTTACATGGTAATTTAAACAAATATTACAAAGTCATACTTTGAACTGCTTGTAAAACACTGTATTCTCAAGTTATTCTCCAACCACTATACACATAATATTTAACTGACTATTTTTTATTTTTAGATGGCAGTACAGCAGATCACTCAATACATGCTGAGACATGAATTCACATTTCTACCACTATGCAAAACATCAACATCCTACGTTGAAAATGGACTAGACAGTACTGCTAATAATAATGGTTTTGTGCAACGTGCGTGTAATGGGTATTGAATTTAATTGATATTAAATTAATAGTAGTGTAACAAAAAGTCAGTGTCATGAAACTCTGATCATTAGATTATAAGCAAATGATTCTAACTTTCAATAATTGACATTCAAATATTACATTTAAGCTGATACTTCATAAACACAATAAAACATGATTTTACATGGTAATTTTACAAAGTCATATTTTTAACTGTTTATAAAACACTCAATTCTCATGTTAGTGTCTAGAAACCTTGACTACTAAATTATGACAATGATTCTTATTGTATACGTTATACAAGTATTACAAACTCTTATTATTTTAATATTGAAAAGCAGCAATTTTATGTTAATGTACAAGTGTATTCTTTACTTATATTTTGTTTTACATTAAAACTCAACAAAACATTCTGGTAGATTTGTACTATCTGTTTTATTGCTAAGCATTATAATTATTTCTTTAACCATTATACATATTTAACTGACTATTTGTGTTTTAGATGGCAGTACTGCAGATCACTGGAGGCATGCTGAGACATGAATTAACATTTCTATCACTTGGGAAAGTTACAACATTTTCCGTTGAAAATGGAATAGAAGGCACTGCTAATATTAATGGTTTTATGCAACGTGCGTGTAATGGGTATTGGATGTAATTGATATTCAATTAATAGTAGTGTTACAAAAAGTTAGTGTCATAAAACCCTAACCATTATATTAAGTAAATGGTTCTTATTTACCATTATTAACTTCCATATATTTCATTTAGGCTCATACTTGATAATAAACACTATAAAACGTGCTTATATATCATAATTTTGACTCATATTACAAATTCATATTTTTAGCTGCTCATAAAAATCTCAATTATCAAGTTAGTGTCATGAAACCTAGACAATTAGGTTAAGTAAATGATTCTTATTTACCATTACTAACATCCATATTTGTCATTTAAGCTGATACTTCATAAACACTATAAAACATGTTTTTTATATGATAATATTGACTGATATTACAAATTCATACTTTGAACTGCCTGTAAAACACTGTATTCTCAACTTATTCTCCAACGGTTATACGTTATTAACTTACTACATTTTTTCAGATGGCAGTATATCAGATCAATCAAGGCATGCTGAGACACGAATTCACATTTCTACCACTAAGGAGAGTATCAACATCCTAGGTTGAAAATGGACTAGAAGATACTGATAATAATATTGGATTTATGCAATGGTTATTGAATATAATTGATACTAAATTAATAGCTGTGAAACAATTGAGATTTGTTAAATATCTGAATAAAATAATAGTAAACAACTTTAGCTTGTATTGTTTATTCTTAAATTTTACCTATGCTATAAATATATTTTATTTTTACTATAATATTTAAATGATCATTATAAAACATTTATAAAACACTCAAATATTAAGTTAATGTTTAGAAGGTTGAACAATAGTTTAAGAAATTTACCATTATTGTCTTTCACGTGTTTCATTTAACCTGGTATTTTGAATACACTATAATACATGTTTTTATATGATAATTTTGACAAATTCCAATTTTAAACTGCTTATAAAACACTCAAAATTATTAAATGTATGCACCGACAGAGGGCGGTAGTGGGGACGACATCCGTCGGCCGATGCCCGATCGCCTCAGAGTAAAACTAGTTGGTTGTGTGCCGTTCGCCGGACGGCCTTTTGACATAATTGACGGTTGTTTTTACTTAGCTATTGGGTGTAGTTGTTGTTCATTTAATAAAGATTTTTGATATTATAAACGAATTGTTCATATTTTATGCCCGAAGTTAACACAAGTAAGTGTCTTGATCCTTGACTACTCGATTACGAAAATGATTCTAATTTATAATTTTTAACTTGCACATGTTTCATTTAACCTGATATTTTTACTTCATAAAAACTATAAAATATGATTTTACAAGTTAATTTTGACGAATAATACAAATTAATATTTTTAGATTCTGAACGGAGTGATGATTGTATTGATTTTACAATGATGTTTGTATTATTTTTGTGTCCGTCATCACTTTTTGGAGTAGTAATAATGCTTCGTTTTTGACTTCAGCCCCTCTTTGAAAAGACAAAATCGATTTTTTGATTTTGCTGCAAGTCAAAAACGAATCATTGTAAATACTTGAAATTTTCAACAAACGTTTATATTAGCGTTATCTATTTGCGATTAAATTTTCAAAATATTTTGACATTTTTTAAGCTACTTATAGATAATTGAAACTTATCGTAGTAAAAAATAAATCAAAAATCGTTAGTCACAATTATTGTTTATAAGCATTTAAAGTTCAAATGTTTAGAAAATATATCAAAATCACGAAAATTTGCAAAGAATTTTGAAGTTGAAAATTCATAAAATCTTTGTGATTTATACTTAAGGTTGGATATACTAGGTTATCCATAAGTTTTCCTTCAAGTAACAGTAAAAAAATAAATCCATTGTCAATATAGAAAACATTTTATGTGCGTATGAAATATAATTTTTTACGAAATCGCGTAAAATAACGATATATTACAATTTAAATATAGGTAATAATATAATATATCCAACTAATTATCATTGACTGACAAATCATCTCCGTTCAGAATCGTTTTTCGTATACAATCCTACCCGTCGTTGCATTCAAATTTAACACATCCATTATAGTGACCAGTGACCTACTCACCATCTCTACTATACACCGGAGCGATACCCACTTTTTTCGTATTGAAAAGGAGCAAATTTTCGGTTGTACAAATAGTCACACTTATAATAGGTACATTTTATATTCTACAAAACATTCTGGTATATTTGTAGGTACTATCTTTTATGGCTTATCATAATTATTATTTCTTATCGTCTGTTATATAATATTATGTCTATATTTCCTATCATTTTGCAGTTTTACATTCGTATTTGTATTTGAGTTTCAACTGTAAATTGTTTTCAAGAATTTTGTAATAAAAATGAAGTGTTTGTCTGTTAGTTTATGTTTTGATTGTTTCCATTTAAAAAATTATTCAGTGTTGTCCACGTACTAGTTGTTATATAAAAATTGTTGTCCTCCTTACGGTGTCTAGTAGCGACATTTTATCCTCCAACCATTATACATATTTAACTTACTATTTTTTTTTTAGATGGCAGTACAGCAGATCATTCAATACATGCCGAGACATGAATTCACATTTCTACCACTATGCTAAATATCAATATCCTACGTTGAAAATGTACTAGACGATACTGCTAATAACAAGGGTTTTGTGCAACGTGCGTGTAATGGGTATTGAATTTAATTGATATTAAATTAATAGTAGTGTAACAAAAAGTCAGTGTCATGAAACCCTGACCATTAGATTATAAGCAAATGATTCTAATTTTCAATAATTGACATTCAAATATTACATTTAAGCTGATACTTCACAAACACAATAAAAAATGATTTAATATCATAATTTTGACATGATTTTACATGGTAATTTAAACAAATATTACAAAGTCATACTTTGAACTGCTTGTAAAACACTGTATTCTCAAGTTATTCTCCAACCACTATACACATAATATTCAACTGACTATTTTTTATTTTTAGATGGCAGTACAGCAGATCACTCAATACATGCTGAGACATGAATTCACATTTCTACCACTATGCAAAACATCAACATCCTACGTTGAAAATGGACTAGACAGTACTGCTAATAATAATGGTTTTGTGCAACGTGCGTGTAATGGGTATTGAATTTAATTGATATTAAATTAATAGTAGTGTAACAAAAAGTCAGTGTCATGAAACTCTGATCATTAGATTATAAGCAAATGATTCTAACTTTCAATAATTGACATTCAAATATTACATTTAAGCTGATACTTCATAAACACAATAAAACATGATTTTACATGGTAATTTTACAAAGTCATATTTTTAACTGTTTATAAAACACTCAATTCTCATGTTAGTGTCTAGAAACCTTGACTACTAAATTATGACAATGATTCTTATTGTATACGTTATACAAGTATTACAAACTCTTATTATTTTATTATTGAAAAGCAGCAATTTTATGTTAATGTACAAGTGTATTCTTTACTTATATTTTGTTTTACATTAAAACTCAACAAAACATTCTGGTAGATTTGTACTATCTGTTTTATTGCTAAGCATTATAATTATTTCTTTAACCATTATACATATTTAACTGACTATTTGTGTTTTAGATGGCAGTACTGCAGATCACTGGAGGCATGCTGAGACATGAATTAACATTTCTATCACTTGGGAAAGTTACAACATTTTCCGTTGAAAATGGAATAGAAGGTACTGCTAATATTAATGGTTTTATGCAACGTGCGTGTAATGGGTATTGGATGTAATTGATATTCAATGAATAGTAGTGTTACAAAAAGTTAGTGTCATAAAACCCTAACCATTATATTAAGTAAATGGTTCTTATTTACCATTATTAACTTCCATATATTTCATTTAGGCTCATACTTGATAATAAACACTATAAAACGTGCTTATATATCATAATTTTGACTCATATTACAAATTCATATTTTTAGCTGCTCATAAAAATCTCAATTATCAAGTTAGTGTCATGAAACCTAGACAATTAGGTTAAGTAAATGATTCTTATTTACCATTACTAACATCCATATTTGTCATTTAAGCTGATACTTCATAAACACTATAAAACATGTTTTTTATATGATAATATTGACTGATATTACAAATTCATCCTTTGAACTGCCTGTAAAACACTGTATTCTCAACTTATTCTCCAACGGTTATACGTTATTAACTTACTACATTTTTTCAGATGGCAGTATATCAGATCAATCAAGGCATGCTGAGACACGAATTCACATTTCTACCACTAAGGAGAGTATCAACATCCTAGGTTGAAAATGGACTAGAAGATACTGATAATAATATTGGATTTATGCAATGGTTATTGAATATAATTGATACTAAATTAATAGCTGTGAAACAATTGAGATTTGTTAAATATCTGAATAAAATAATAGTAAACAACTTTAGCTTGTATTGTTTATTCTTAAATTTTACCTATGCTATAAATATATTTTATTTTTACTATAATATTTAAATGATCATTATAAAACATTTATAAAACACTCAAATATTAAGTTAATGTTTAGAAGGTTGAACAATAGTTTAAGAAATTTACCATTATTGTCTTTCACGTGTTTCATTTAACCTGGTATTTTGAATACACTATAATACATGTTTTTATATGATAATTTTGACAAATTCCAATTTTAAACTGCTTATAAAACACTCAAAATTATTAAATGTATGCACCGACAGAGGGCGGTAGTGGGGACGACATCCGTCGGCCGATGCCCGATCGCCTCAGAGTAAAACTAGTTGGTTGTGTGCCGTTCGCCGGACGGCCTTTTGACATAATTGACGGTTGTTTTTACTTAGCTATTGGGTGTAGTTGTTGTTCATTTAATAAAGATTTTTGATATTATAAACGAATTGTTCATATTTTATGCCCGAAGTTAACACAAGTAAGTGTCTTGATCCTTGACTACTCGATTACGAAAATGATTCTAATTTATAATTTTTAACTTGCACATGTTTCATTTAACCTGATATTTTTACTTCATAAAAACTATAAAATATGATTTTACAAGTTAATTTTGACGAATAATACAAATTAATATTTTTAGATTCTGAACGGAGTGATGATTGTATTGATTTTACAATGATGTTTGTATTATTTTTGTGTCCGTCATCACTTTTTGGAGTAGTAATAATGCTTCGTTTTTGACTTCAGCCCCTCTTTGAAAAGACAAAATCGATTTTTTGATTTTGCTGCAAGTCAAAAACGAATCATTGTAAATACTTGAAATTTTCAACAAACGTTTATATTAGCGTTATCTATTTGCGATTAAATTTTCAAAATATTTTGACATTTTTTAAGCTACTTATAGATAATTGAAACTTATCGTAGTAAAAAATAAATCAAAAATCGTTAGTCACAATTATTGTTTATAAGCATTTAAAGTTCAAATGTTTAGAAAATATATCAAAATCACGAAAATTTGCAAAGAATTTTGAAGTTGAAAATTCATAAAATCTTTGTGATTTATACTTAAGGTTGGATATACTAGGTTATCCATAAGTTTTCCTTCAAGTAACAGTAAAAAAATAAATCCATTGTCAATATAGAAAACATTTTATGTGCGTATGAAATATAATTTTTTACGAAATCGCGTAAAATAACGATATATTACAATTTAAATATAGGTAATAATATAATATATCCAACTAATTATCATTGACTGACAAATCATCTCCGTTCAGAATCGTTTTTCGTATACAATCCTACCCGTCGTTGCATTCAAATTTAACACATCCATTATAGTGACCAGTGACCTACTCACCATCTCTACTATACACCGGAGCGATACCCACTTTTTTCGTATTGAAAAGGAGCAAATTTTCAGTTGTACAAATAGTCACACTTATAATAGGTACATTTTATATTCTACAAAACATTCTGGTATATTTGTAGGTACTATCTTTTATGGCTTATCATAATTATTATTTCTTATCGTCTGTTATATAATATTATGTCTATATTTCCTATCATTTTGCAGTTTTACATTCGTATTTGTATTTGAGTTTCAACTGTAAATTGTTTTCAAGAATTTTGTAATAAAAATGAAGTGTTTGTCTGTTAGTTTATGTTTTGATTGTTTCCATTTAAAAAATTATTCAGTGTTGTCCACGTACTAGTTGTTATATAAAAATTGTTGTCCTCCTTACGGTGTCTAGTAGCGACATTTTATCCTCCAACCATTATACATATTTAACTTACTATTTTTTTTTTAGATGGCAGTACAGCAGATCATTCAATACATGCCGAGACATGAATTCACATTTCTACCACTATGCTAAATATCAATATCCTACGTTGAAAATGTACTAGACGATACTGCTAATAACAAGGGTTTTGTGCAACGTGCGTGTAATGGGTATTGAATTTAATTGATATTAAATTAATAGTAGTGTAACAAAAAGTCAGTGTCATGAAACCCTGACCATTAGATTATAAGCAAATGATTCTAATTTTCAATAATTGACATTCAAATATTACATTTAAGCTGATACTTCACAAACACAATAAAAAATGATTTAATATCATAATTTTGACATGATTTTACATGGTAATTTAAACAAATATTACAAAGTCATACTTTGAACTGCTTGTAAAACACTGTATTCTCAAGTTATTCTCCAACCACTATACACATAATATTCAACTGACTATTTTTTATTTTTAGATGGCAGTACAGCAGATCACTCAATACATGCTGAGACATGAATTCACATTTCTACCACTATGCAAAACATCAACATCCTACGTTGAAAATGGACTAGACAGTACTGCTAATAATAATGGTTTTGTGCAACGTGCGTGTAATGGGTATTGAATTTAATTGATATTAAATTAATAGTAGTGTAACAAAAAGTCAGTGTCATGAAACTCTGATCATTAGATTATAAGCAAATGATTCTAACTTTCAATAATTGACATTCAAATATTACATTTAAGCTGATATACACAATAAAACATGATTTTACATGGTAATTTTACAAAGTCATATTTTTAACTGTTTATAAAACAACTCAATCTCATGTTAGTGTCCTAGAAACCTTGACTACTAAATTATGACAATGATTCTTATTGTATACGTTATACCAAGTATTACAAACTCTTATTATTTTATTATTGAAAAGCAGCAATTTTATGTTAATGTACAAGTGTATTCTTTACTTATATTTTGTTTTACATTAAAACCTCAACAAAACATTCTGGTAGATTTGTACTATCTGTTTTAATTGCTAAGCATTATAATTATTTCTTTTAACCATTATACATATTTAACTGACTATTTGTGTTTTAGATGGCAGTACTGCAGATCACTGGAGGCATGCTGAGACATGAATTAACATTTCTATCACTTGGGAAAGTTACAACATTTTCCGTTGAAAATGGAATAGAAGGTACTGCTAATATTAATGGTTTTATGCAACGTGCGTGTAATGGGTATTGGATGTAATGATATTCAATGAATAGTAGTGTTACAAAAAGTTAGTGTCATAAAACCCTAACCATTATATTAAGTAAATGGTTCTTATTTACCATTATTAACTTCCATATATTTCATTTAGGCTCATACGTTGATAATAAACACTATAAAACGTGCTTATATATCATAAATTTTGACTCATATTACAAATTCATATTTTTAGCTGCTCATAAAAAATCTCAATTATCAAGTTAGTGTCATGAAACCTAGACAATTAGGTTAAGTAAATGATTCTTATTTACCATTACTAACATCCATATTTGTCATTTAAGCTGATACTTCATAAACACTATAAAACATGTTTTTTATATGATAATATTGACTGATATTACAAATTCATCCTTTGAACTGCCTGTAAAACACAGTTATTCTCAACTTATTCTCCAACGGTTATACGTTATTAACTTACTACATTTTTTCAGATGGCAGTATATCAGATCAATCAAGGCATGCTGAGACACGAATTCACATTTCTACCACTAAGGAGAGTATCAACAATCCTAGGTTGAAATGGACTAGAAGATACTGATAATAATATTGGATTTATGCAATGGTTATTGAATATAATTGATACTAAATTAATAGCTGTGAAACAATTGAGATTTGTTAAATATCTGAATAAAAATAATAGTAAACAACTTTAGCTTGTATTGTTTATTCTTAAATTTTACCTATGCGTATAAATATATTTTATTTTTACTATAATATTTAAATGATCATTATAAAACATTTATAAAACACTCAAATATTAAGTTAATGTTTAGAAGGTTGAACAATAGTTTAAGAAATTTACCATTATTGTCTTTCACGTGTTTCATTTAACCTGGTATTTTGAATACACTATAATACATGTTTTTTATATGATAAATTTTGACAAATTCCAATTTTAAACTGCTTATAAAACACTCAAAATTATTAAATGTATGCACCGACAGAGGGGCGGTAGTGGGGACGACATCCGTCGGCCGATGCCCGATCGCCTCAGAGTAAAACTAGTTGGTTGTGTGCCGTTCGCCGGACGGCCTTTTGACATAATTGACGGTTGTTTTTACTTAGCTATTGGGTGTAGTTGTTGTTCATTTAATAAAGATTTTTGATATTATAAACGAATTGTTCATATTTTATGCCCGAAGTTAACACAAGTAAGTGTCTTGATCCTTGACTACTCGATTACGAAAATGATTCTAATTTATAATTTTTAACTTGCACATGTTTCATTTAACCTGATATTTTTACTTCATAAAAACTATAAAATATGATTTTACAAGTTAATTTTGACGAATAATACAAATTAATATTTTTAGATTCTGAACGGAGTGATGATTGTATTGATTTTACAATGATGTTTGTATTATTTTTGTGTCCGTCATCACTTTTTGGAGTAGTAATAATGCTTCGTTTTTGACTTCAGCCCCTCTTTGAAAAGACAAAATCGATTTTTTGATTTTGCTGCAAGTCAAAAACGAATCATTGTAAATACTTGAAATTTTCAACAAACGTTTATATTAGCGTTATCTATTTGCGATTAAATTTTCAAAATATTTTGACATTTTTTAAGCTACTTATAGATAATTGAAACTTATCGTAGTAAAAAATAAATCAAAAATCGTTAGTCACAATTATTGTTTATAAGCATTTAAAGTTCAAATGTTTAGAAAATATATCAAAATCACGAAAATTTGCAAAGAATTTTGAAGTTGAAAATTCATAAAATCTTTGTGATTTATACTTAAGGTTGGATATACTAGGTTATCCATAAGTTTTCCTTCAAGTAACAGTAAAAAAATAAATCCATTGTCAATATAGAAAACATTTTATGTGCGTATGAAATATAATTTTTTACGAAATCGCGTAAAATAACGATATATTACAATTTAAATATAGGTAATAATATAATATATCCAACTAATTATCATTGACTGACAAATCATCTCCGTTCAGAATCGTTTTTCGTATACAATCCTACCCGTCGTTGCATTCAAATTTAACACATCCATTATAGTGACCAGTGACCTACTCACCATCTCTACTATACACCGGAGCGATACCCACTTTTTTCGTATTGAAAAGGAGCAAATTTTCAGTTGTACAAATAGTCACACTTATAATAGGTACATTTTATATTCTACAAAACATTCTGGTATATTTGTAGGTACTATCTTTTATGGCTTATCATAATTATTATTTCTTATCGTCTGTTATATAATATTATGTCTATATTTCCTATCATTTTGCAGTTTTACATTCGTATTTGTATTTGAGTTTCAACTGTAAATTGTTTTCAAGAATTTTGTAATAAAAATGAAGTGTTTGTCTGTTAGTTTATGTTTTGATTGTTTCCATTTAAAAAATTATTCAGTGTTGTCCACGTACTAGTTGTTATATAAAAATTGTTGTCCTCCTTACGGTGTCTAGTAGCGACATTTTATCCTCCAACCATTATACATATTTAACTTACTATTTTTTTTTTAGATGGCAGTACAGCAGATCATTCAATACATGCCGAGACATGAATTCACATTTCTACCACTATGCTAAATATCAATATCCTACGTTGAAAATGTACTAGACGATACTGCTAATAACAAGGGTTTTGTGCAACGTGCGTGTAATGGGTATTGAATTTAATTGATATTAAATTAATAGTAGTGTAACAAAAAGTCAGTGTCATGAAACCCTGACCATTAGATTATAAGCAAATGATTCTAATTTTCAATAATTGACATTCAAATATTACATTTAAGCTGATACTTCACAAACACAATAAAAAAATGATTTAATATCATAATTTTGACATGATTTTACATGGTAATTTAAACAAATATTACAAAGTCATACTTTGAACTGCTTGTAAAACACTGTATTCTCAAGTTATTCTCCAACCACTATACACATAATATTCAACTGACTATTTTTTATTTTTAGATGGCAGTACAGCAGATCACTCAATACATGCTGAGACATGAATTCACATTTCTACCACTATGCAAAACATCAACATCCTACGTTGAAAATGGACTAGACAGTACTGCTAATAATAATGGTTTTGTGCAACGTGCGTGTAATGGGTATTGAATTTAATTGATATTAAATTAATAGTAGTGTAACAAAAAGTCAGTGTCATGAAACTCTGATCATTAGATTATAAGCAAATGATTCTAACTTTCAATAATTGACATTCAAATATTACATTTAAGCTGATACTTCATAAACACAATAAAACATGATTTTACATGGTAATTTTACAAAGTCATATTTTTAACTGTTTATAAAACACTCAATTCTCATGTTAGTGTCTAGAAACCTTGACTACTAAATTATGACAATGATTCTTATTGTATACGTTATACAAGTATTACAAACTCTTATTATTTTATTATTGAAAAGCAGCAATTTTATGTTAATGTACAAGTGTATTCTTTACTTATATTTTGTTTTACATTAAAACTCAACAAAACATTCTGGTAGATTTGTACTATCTGTTTTATTGCTAAGCATTATAATTATTTCTTTAACCATTATACATATTTAACTGACTATTTGTGTTTTAGATGGCAGTACTGCAGATCACTGGAGGCATGCTGAGACATGAATTAACATTTCTATCACTTGGGAAAGTTACAACATTTTCCGTTGAAAATGGAATAGAAGGTACTGCTAATATTAATGGTTTTATGCAACGTGCGTGTAATGGGTATTGGATGTAATTGATATTCAATGAATAGTAGTGTTACAAAAAGTTAGTGTCATAAAACCCTAACCAATTATATTAAGTAAATGGTTCTTATTTACCATTATTAACTTCCATATATTTCATTTAGGCTCATACTTGATAATAAACACTATAAAACGTGCTTATATATCATAATTTTGACTCATATTACAAATTCATATTTTTAGCTGCTC
The DNA here is from genome assembly GCF_020882245.1 of Rhopalosiphum padi. Lineage (NCBI taxonomy): Eukaryota > Metazoa > Arthropoda > Insecta > Hemiptera > Aphididae > Rhopalosiphum > Rhopalosiphum padi. Next base: position 26,900 of record NW_026870022.1, read on the forward strand.
ATAAAAATCTCAATTATCAAGTTAGTGTCATGAAACCTAGACAATTAGGTTAAGTAAATGATTCTTATTTACCATTACTAACATCCATATTTGTCATTTAAGCTGATACTTCATAAACACTATAAAACATGTTTTTTATATGATAATATTGACTGATATTACAAATTCATACTTTGAACTGCCTGTAAAACACTGTATTCTCAACTTATTCTCCAACGGTTATACGTTATTAACTTACTACATTTTTTCAGATGGCAGTATATCAGATCAATCAAGGCATGCTGAGACACGAATTCACATTTCTACCACTAAGGAGAGTATCAACATCCTAGGTTGAAAATGGACTAGAAGATACTGATAATAATATTGGATTTATGCAATGGTTATTGAATATAATTGATACTAAATTAATAGCTGTGAAACAATTGAGATTTGTTAAATATCTGAATAAAATAATAGTAAACAACTTTAGCTTGTATTGTTTATTCTTAAATTTTACCTATGCTATAAATATATTTTATTTTTACTATAATATTTAAATGATCATTATAAAACATTTATAAAACACTCAAATATTAAGTTAATGTTTAGAAGGTTGAACAATAGTTTAAGAAATTTACCATTATTGTCTTTCACGTGTTTCATTTAACCTGGTATTTTGAATACACTATAATACATGTTTTTATATGATAATTTTGACAAATTCCAATTTTAAACTGCTTATAAAACACTCAAAATTATTAAATGTATGCACCGACAGAGGGCGGTAGTGGGGACGACATCCGTCGGCCGATGCCCGATCGCCTCAGAGTAAAACTAGTTGGTTGTGTGCCGTTCGCCGGACGGCCTTTTGACATAATTGACGGTTGTTTTTACTTAGCTATTGGGTGTAGTTGTTGTTCATTTAATAAAGATTTTTGATATTATAAACGAATTGTTCATATTTTATGCCCGAAGTTAACACAAGTAAGTGTCTTGATCCTTGACTACTCGATTACGAAAATGATTCTAATTTATAATTTTTAACTTGCACATGTTTCATTTAACCTGATATTTTTACTTCATAAAAACTATAAAATATGATTTTACAAGTTAATTTTGACGAATAATACAAATTAATATTTTTAGATTCTGAACGGAGTGATGAATGTATTGATTTTACAATGATGTTTGTATTATTTTTGTGTCCGTCATCACTTTTTGGAGTAGTAATAACGCTTCGTTTTTGACTTCAGCCCCTCTTTGAAAAGACAAAATCGATTTTTTGATTTTGCTGCAAGTCAAAAACGAATCATTGTAAATACTTGAAATTTTCAACAAACGTTTATATTAGCGTTATCTATTTGCGATTAAATTTTCAAAATATTTTGACATTTTTTAAGCTACTTATAGATAATTGAAACTTATCGTAGTAAAAAATAAATCAAAAATCGTTAGTCACAATTATTGTTTATAAGCATTTAAAGTTCAAATGTTTAGAAAATATATCAAAATCACGAAAATTTGCAAAGAATTTTGAAGTTGAAAATTCATAAAATCTTTGTGATTTATACTTAAGGTTGGATATACTAGGTTATCCATAAGTTTTCCTTCAAGTAACAGTAAAAAAATAAATCCATTGTCAATATAGAAAACATTTTATGTGCGTATGAAATATAATTTTTTACGAAATCGCGTAAAATAACGATATATTACAATTTAAATATAGGTAATAATATAATATATCCAACTAATTATCATTGACTGACAAATCATCTCCGTTCAGAATCGTTTTTCGTATACAATCCTACCCGTCGTTGCATTCAAATTTAACACATCCATTATAGTGACCAGTGACCTACTCACCATCTCTACTATACACCGGAGCGATACCCACTTTTTTCGTATTGAAAAGGAGCAAATTTTCGGTTGTACAAATAGTCACACTTATAATAGGTACATTTTATATTCTACAAAACATTCTGGTATATTTGTAGGTACTATCTTTTATGGCTTATCATAATTATTATTTCTTATCGTCTGTTATATAATATTATGTCTATATTTCCTATCATTTTGCAGTTTTACATTCGTATTTGTATTTGAGTTTCAACTGTAAATTGTTTTCAAGAATTTTGTAATAAAAATGAAGTGTTTGTCTGTTAGTTTATGTTTTGATTGTTTCCATTTAAAAAATTATTCAGTGTTGTCCACGTACTAGTTGTTATATAAAAATTGTTGTCCTCCTTACGGTGTCTAGTAGCGACATTTTATCCTCCAACCATTATACATATTTAACTTACTATTTTTTTTTTAGATGGCAGTACAGCAGATCATTCAATACATGCCGAGACATGAATTCACATTTCTACCACTATGCTAAATATCAATATCCTACGTTGAAAATGTACTAGACGATACTGCTAATAACAAGGGTTTTGTGCAACGTGCGTGTAATGGGTATTGAATTTAATTGATATTAAATTAATAGTAGTGTAACAAAAAGTCAGTGTCATGAAACCCTGACCATTAGATTATAAGCAAATGATTCTAATTTTCAATAATTGACATTCAAATATTACATTTAAGCTGATACTTCACAAACACAATAAAAAATGATTTAATATCATAATTTTGACATGATTTTACATGGTAATTTAAACAAATATTACAAAGTCATACTTTGAACTGCTTGTAAAACACTGTATTCTCAAGTTATTCTCCAACCACTATACACATAATATTCAACTGACTATTTTTTATTTTTAGATGGCAGTACAGCAGATCACTCAATACATGCTGAGACATGAATTCACATTTCTACCACTATGCAAAACATCAACATCCTACGTTGAAAATGGACTAGACAGTACTGCTAATAATAATGGTTTTGTGCAACGTGCGTGTAATGGGTATTGAATTTAATTGATATTAAATTAATAGTAGTGTAACAAAAAGTCAGTGTCATGAAACTCTGATCATTAGATTATAAGCAAATGATTCTAACTTTCAATAATTGACATTCAAATATTACATTTAAGCTGATACTTCATAAACACAATAAAACATGATTTTACATGGTAATTTTACAAAGTCATATTTTTAACTGTTTATAAAACACTCAATTCTCATGTTAGTGTCTAGAAACCTTGACTACTAAATTATGACAATGATTCTTATTGTATACGTTATACAAGTATTACAAACTCTTATTATTTTATTATTGAAAAGCAGCAATTTTATGTTAATGTACAAGTGTATTCTTTACTTATATTTTGTTTTACATTAAAACTCAACAAAACATTCTGGTAGATTTGTACTATCTGTTTTATTGCTAAGCATTATAATTATTTCTTTAACCATTATACATATTTAACTGACTATTTGTGTTTTAGATGGCAGTACTGCAGATCACTGGAGGCATGCTGAGACATGAATTAACATTTCTATCACTTGGGAAAGTTACAACATTTTCCGTTGAAAATGGAATAGAAGGTACTGCTAATATTAATGGTTTTATGCAACGTGCGTGTAATGGGTATTGGATGTAATTGATATTCAATGAATAGTAGTGTTACAAAAAGTTAGTGTCATAAAACCCTAACCATTATATTAAGTAAATGGTTCTTATTTACCATTATTAACTTCCATATATTTCATTTAGGCTCATACTTGATAATAAACACTATAAAACGTGCTTATATATCATAATTTTGACTCATATTACAAATTCATATTTTTAGCTGCTCATAAAAATCTCAATTATCAAGTTAGTGTCATGAAACCTAGACAATTAGGTTAAGTAAATGATTCTTATTTACCATTACTAACATCCATATTTGTCATTTAAGCTGATACTTCATAAACACTATAAAACATGTTTTTTATATGATAATATTGACTGATATTACAAATTCATACTTTGAACTGCCTGTAAAACACTGTATTCTCAACTTATTCTCCAACGGTTATACGTTATTAACTTACTACATTTTTTCAGATGGCAGTATATCAGATCAATCAAGGCATGCTGAGACACGAATTCACATTTCTACCACTAAGGAGAGTATCAACATCCTAGGTTGAAAATGGACTAGAAGATACTGATAATAATATTGGATTTATGCAATGGTTATTGAATATAATTGATACTAAATTAATAGCTGTGAAACAATTGAGATTTGTTAAATATCTGAATAAAATAATAGTAAACAACTTTAGCTTGTATTGTTTATTCTTAAATTTTACCTATGCTATAAATATATTTTATTTTTACTATAATATTTAAATGATCATTATAAAACATTTATAAAACACTCAAATATTAAGTTAATGTTTAGAAGGTTGAACAATAGTTTAAGAAATTTACCATTATTGTCTTTCACGTGTTTCATTTAACCTGGTATTTTGAATACACTATAATACATGTTTTTATATGATAATTTTGACAAATTCCAATTTTAAACTGCTTATAAAACACTCAAAATTATTAAATGTATGCACCGACAGAGGGCGGTAGTGGGGACGACATCCGTCGGCCGATGCCCGATCGCCTCAGAGTAAAACTAGTTGGTTGTGTGCCGTTCGCCGGACGGCCTTTTGACATAATTGACGGTTGTTTTTACTTAGCTATTGGGTGTAGTTGTTGTTCATTTAATAAAGATTTTTGATATTATAAACGAATTGTTCATATTTTATGCCCGAAGTTAACACAAGTAAGTGTCTTGATCCTTGACTACTCGATTACGAAAATGATTCTAATTTATAATTTTTAACTTGCACATGTTTCATTTAACCTGATATTTTTACTTCATAAAAACTATAAAATATGATTTTACAAGTTAATTTTGACGAATAATACAAATTAATATTTTTAGATTCTGAACGGAGTGATGAATGTATTGATTTTACAATGATGTTTGTATTATTTTTGTGTCCGTCATCACTTTTTGGAGTAGTAATAACGCTTCGTTTTTGACTTCAGCCCCTCTTTGAAAAGACAAAATCGATTTTTTGATTTTGCTGCAAGTCAAAAACGAATCATTGTAAATACTTGAAATTTTCAACAAACGTTTATATTAGCGTTATCTATTTGCGATTAAATTTTCAAAATATTTTGACATTTTTTAAGCTACTTATAGATAATTGAAACTTATCGTAGTAAAAAATAAATCAAAAATCGTTAGTCACAATTATTGTTTATAAGCATTTAAAGTTCAAATGTTTAGAAAATATATCAAAATCACGAAAATTTGCAAAGAATTTTGAAGTTGAAAATTCATAAAATCTTTGTGATTTATACTTAAGGTTGGATATACTAGGTTATCCATAAGTTTTCCTTCAAGTAACAGTAAAAAAATAAATCCATTGTCAATATAGAAAACATTTTATGTGCGTATGAAATATAATTTTTTACGAAATCGCGTAAAATAACGATATATTACAATTTAAATATAGGTAATAATATAATATATCCAACTAATTATCATTGACTGACAAATCATCTCCGTTCAGAATCGTTTTTCGTATACAATCCTACCCGTCGTTGCATTCAAATTTAACACATCCATTATAGTGACCAGTGACCTACTCACCATCTCTACTATACACCGGAGCGATACCCACTTTTTTCGTATTGAAAAGGAGCAAATTTTCGGTTGTACAAATAGTCACACTTATAATAGGTACATTTTATATTCTACAAAACATTCTGGTATATTTGTAGGTACTATCTTTTATGGCTTATCATAATTATTATTTCTTATCGTCTGTTATATAATATTATGTCTATATTTCCTATCATTTTGCAGTTTTACATTCGTATTTGTATTTGAGTTTCAACTGTAAATTGTTTTCAAGAATTTTGTAATAAAAATGAAGTGTTTGTCTGTTAGTTTATGTTTTGATTGTTTCCATTTAAAAAATTATTCAGTGTTGTCCACGTACTAGTTGTTATATAAAAATTGTTGTCCTCCTTACGGTGTCTAGTAGCGACATTTTATCCTCCAACCATTATACATATTTAACTTACTATTTTTTTTTTAGATGGCAGTACAGCAGATCATTCAATACATGCCGAGACATGAATTCACATTTCTACCACTATGCTAAATATCAATATCCTACGTTGAAAATGTACTAGACGATACTGCTAATAACAAGGGTTTTGTGCAACGTGCGTGTAATGGGTATTGAATTTAATTGATATTAAATTAATAGTAGTGTAACAAAAAGTCAGTGTCATGAAACCCTGACCATTAGATTATAAGCAAATGATTCTAATTTTCAATAATTGACATTCAAATATTACATTTAAGCTGATACTTCACAAACACAATAAAAAATGATTTAATATCATAATTTTGACATGATTTTACATGGTAATTTAAACAAATATTACAAAGTCATACTTTGAACTGCTTGTAAAACACTGTATTCTCAAGTTATTCTCCAACCACTATACACATAATATTCAACTGACTATTTTTTATTTTTAGATGGCAGTACAGCAGATCACTCAATACATGCTGAGACATGAATTCACATTTCTACCACTATGCAAAACATCAACATCCTACGTTGAAAATGGACTAGACAGTACTGCTAATAATAATGGTTTTGTGCAACGTGCGTGTAATGGGTATTGAATTTAATTGATATTAAATTAATAGTAGTGTAACAAAAAGTCAGTGTCATGAAACTCTGATCATTAGATTATAAGCAAATGATTCTAACTTTCAATAATTGACATTCAAATATTACATTTAAGCTGATACTTCATAAACACAATAAAACATGATTTTACATGGTAATTTTACAAAGTCATATTTTTAACTGTTTATAAAACACTCAATTCTCATGTTAGTGTCTAGAAACCTTGACTACTAAATTATGACAATGATTCTTATTGTATACGTTATACAAGTATTACAAACTCTTATTATTTTATTATTGAAAAGCAGCAATTTTATGTTAATGTACAAGTGTATTCTTTACTTATATTTTGTTTTACATTAAAACTCAACAAAACATTCTGGTAGATTTGTACTATCTGTTTTATTGCTAAGCATTATAATTATTTCTTTAACCATTATACATATTTAACTGACTATTTGTGTTTTAGATGGCAGTACTGCAGATCACTGGAGGCATGCTGAGACATGAATTAACATTTCTATCACTTGGGAAAGTTACAACATTTTCCGTTGAAAATGGAATAGAAGGTACTGCTAATATTAATGGTTTTATGCAACGTGCGTGTAATGGGTATTGGATGTAATTGATATTCAATGAATAGTAGTGTTACAAAAAGTTAGTGTCATAAAACCCTAACCATTATATTAAGTAAATGGTTCTTATTTACCATTATTAACTTCCATATATTTCATTTAGGCTCATACTTGATAATAAACACTATAAAACGTGCTTATATATCATAATTTTGACTCATATTACAAATTCATATTTTTAGCTGCTCATAAAAATCTCAATTATCAAGTTAGTGTCATGAAACCTAGACAATTAGGTTAAGTAAATGATTCTTATTTACCATTACTAACATCCATATTTGTCATTTAAGCTGATACTTCATAAACACTATAAAACATGTTTTTTATATGATAATATTGACTGATATTACAAATTCATCCTTTGAACTGCCTGTAAAACACTGTATTCTCAACTTATTCTCCAACGGTTATACGTTATTAACTTACTACATTTTTTCAGATGGCAGTATATCAGATCAATCAAGGCATGCTGAGACACGAATTCACATTTCTACCACTAAGGAGAGTATCAACATCCTAGGTTGAAAATGGACTAGAAGATACTGATAATAATATTGGATTTATGCAATGGTTATTGAATATAATTGATACTAAATTAATAGCTGTGAAACAATTGAGATTTGTTAAATATCTGAATAAAATAATAGTAAACAACTTTAGCTTGTATTGTTTATTCTTAAATTTTACCTATGCTATAAATATATTTTATTTTTACTATAATATTTAAATGATCATTATAAAACATTTATAAAACACTCAAATATTAAGTTAATGTTTAGAAGGTTGAACAATAGTTTAAGAAATTTACCATTATTGTCTTTCACGTGTTTCATTTAACCTGGTATTTTGAATACACTATAATACATGTTTTTATATGATAATTTTGACAAATTCCAATTTTAAACTGCTTATAAAACACTCAAAATTATTAAATGTATGCACCGACAGAGGGCGGTAGTGGGGACGACATCCGTCGGCCGATGCCCGATCGCCTCAGAGTAAAACTAGTTGGTTGTGTGCCGTTCGCCGGACGGCCTTTTGACATAATTGACGGTTGTTTTTACTTAGCTATTGGGTGTAGTTGTTGTTCATTTAATAAAGATTTTTGATATTATAAACGAATTGTTCATATTTTATGCCCGAAGTTAACACAAGTAAGTGTCTTGATCCTTGACTACTCGATTACGAAAATGATTCTAATTTATAATTTTTAACTTGCACATGTTTCATTTAACCTGATATTTTTACTTCATAAAAACTATAAAATATGATTTTACAAGTTAATTTTGACGAATAATACAAATTAATATTTTTAGATTCTGAACGGAGTGATGAATGTATTGATTTTACAATGATGTTTGTATTATTTTTGTGTCCGTCATCACTTTTTGGAGTAGTAATAACGCTTCGTTTTTGACTTCAGCCCCTCTTTGAAAAGACAAAATCGATTTTTTGATTTTGCTGCAAGTCAAAAACGAATCATTGTAAATACTTGAAATTTTCAACAAACGTTTATATTAGCGTTATCTATTTGCGATTAAATTTTCAAAATATTTTGACATTTTTTAAGCTACTTATAGATAATTGAAACTTATCGTAGTAAAAAATAAATCAAAAATCGTTAGTCACAATTATTGTTTATAAGCATTTAAAGTTCAAATGTTTAGAAAATATATCAAAATCACGAAAATTTGCAAAGAATTTTGAAGTTGAAAATTCATAAAATCTTTGTGATTTATACTTAAGGTTGGATATACTAGGTTATCCATAAGTTTTCCTTCAAGTAACAGTAAAAAAATAAATCCATTGTCAATATAGAAAACATTTTATGTGCGTATGAAATATAATTTTTTACGAAATCGCGTAAAATAACGATATATTACAATTTAAATATAGGTAATAATATAATATATCCAACTAATTATCATTGACTGACAAATCATCTCCGTTCAGAATCGTTTTTCGTATACAATCCTACCCGTCGTTGCATTCAAATTTAACACATCCATTATAGTGACCAGTGACCTACTCACCATCTCTACTATACACCGGAGCGATACCCACTTTTTTCGTATTGAAAAGGAGCAAATTTTCGGTTGTACAAATAGTCACACTTATAATAGGTACATTTTATATTCTACAAAACATTCTGGTATATTTGTGGTACTATCTTTTATGGCTTATCATAATTATTATTTCTTATCGTCTGTTATATAATATTATGTCTATATTTCCTATCATTTTGCAGTTTTACATTCGTATTTGTATTTGAGTTTCAACTGTAAATTGTTTTCAAGAATTTTGTAATAAAAATGAAGTGTTTGTCTGTTAGTTTATGTTTTGATTGTTTCCATTTAAAAAATTATTCAGTGTTGTCCACGTACTAGTTGTTATATAAAAATTGTTGTCCTCCTTACGGTGTCTAGTAGCGACATTTTATCCTCCAACCATTATACATATTTAACTTACTATTTTTTTTTTAGATGGCAGTACAGCAGATCATTCAATACATGCCGAGACATGAATTCACATTTCTACCACTATGCTAAATATCAATATCCTACGTTGAAAATGTACTAGACGATACTGCTAATAACAAGGGTTTTGTGCAACGTGCGTGTAATGGGTATTGAATTTAATTGATATTAAATTAATAGTAGTGTAACAAAAAGTCAGTGTCATGAAACCCTGACCATTAGATTATAAGCAAATGATTCTAATTTTCAATAATTGACATTCAAATATTACATTTAAGCTGATACTTCACAAACACAATAAAAAATGATTTAATATCATAATTTTGACATGATTTTACATGGTAATTTAAACAAATATTACAAAGTCATACTTTGAACTGCTTGTAAAACACTGTATTCTCAAGTTATTCTCCAACCACTATACACATAATATTCAACTGACTATTTTTTATTTTTAGATGGCAGTACAGCAGATCACTCAATACATGCTGAGACATGAATTCACATTTCTACCACTATGCAAAACATCAACATCCTACGTTGAAAATGGACTAGACAGTACTGCTAATAATAATGGTTTTGTGCAACGTGCGTGTAATGGGTATTGAATTTAATTGATATTAAATTAATAGTAGTGTAACAAAAAGTCAGTGTCATGAAACTCTGATCATTAGATTATAAGCAAATGATTCTAACTTTCAATAATTGACATTCAAATATTACATTTAAGCTGATACTTCATAAACACAATAAAACATGATTTTACATGGTAAATTTTACAAAGTCATATTTTTAACTGTTTATAAAACACTCAATTCTCATGTTAGTGTCTAGAAACCTTGACTACTAAATTATGACAATGATTCTTATTGTATACGTTATACAAGTATTACAAACTCTTATTATTTTAATATTGAAAAGCAGCAATTTTATGTTAATGTACAAGTGTATTCTTTACTTATATTTTGTTTTACATTAAAACTCAACAAAACATTCTGGTAGATTTGTACTATCTGTTTTATTGCTAAAGCATTATAATTATTTCTTTAACCATTATACATATTTAACTGACTATTTGTGTTTTAGATGGCAGTACTGCAGATCACTGGAGGCATGCTGAGACATGAATTAACATTTCTATCACTTGGGAAAGTTACAACATTTTCCGTTGAAAATGGAATAGAAGGTACTGCTAATATTAATGGTTTTATGCAACGTGCGTGTAATGGGTATTGGATGTAATTGATATTCAATGAATAGTAGTGTTACAAAAAGTTAGTGTCATAAAACCCTAACCATTATATTAAGTAAATGGTTCTTATTTACCATTATTAACTTCCATATATTTCATTTAGGCTCATACTTGATAATAAACACTATAAAACGTGCTTATATATCATAATTTTGACTCATATTACAAATTCATATTTTTAGCTGCTCATAAAAATCTCAATTATCAAGTTAGTGTCATGAAACCTAGACAATTAGGTTAAGTAAATGATTCTTATTTACCATTACTAACATCCATATTTGTCATTTAAGCTGATACTTCATAAACACTATAAAACATGTTTTTTATATGATAATATTGACTGATATTACAAATTCATACTTTGAACTGCCTGTAAAACACTGTATTCTCAACTTATTCTCCAACGGTTATACGTTATTAACTTACTACATTTTTTCAGATGGCAGTATATCAGATCAATCAAGGCATGCTGAGACACGAATTCACATTTCTACCACTAAGGAGAGTATCAACATCCTAGGTTGAAAATGGACTAGAAGATACTGATAATAATATTGGATTTATGCAATGGTTATTGAATATAATTGATACTAAATTAATAGCTGTGAAACAATTGAGATTTGTTAAATATCTGAATAAAATAATAGTAAACAACTTTAGCTTGTATTGTTTATTCTTAAATTTTACCTATGCTATAAATATATTTTATTTTTACTATAATATTTAAATGATCATTATAAAACATTATAAAACACTCAAATATTAAGTTAATGTTTAGAAGGTTGAACAATAGTTTAAGAAATTTACCATTATTGTCTTTCACGTGTTTCATTTAACCTGGTATTTTGAATACACTATAATACATGTTTTTATATGATAATTTTGACAAATTCCAATTTTAAACTGCTTATAAAACACTCAAAATTATTAAATGTATGCACCGACAGAGGGCGGTAGTGGGGACGACATCCGTCGGCCGATGCCCGATCGCCTCAGAGTAAAACTAGTTGGTTGTGTGCCGTTCGCCGGACGGCCTTTTGACATAATTGACGGTTGTTTTTACTTAGCTATTGGGTGTAGTTGTTGTTCATTTAATAAAGATTTTTGATATTATAAACGAATTGTTCATATTTTATGCCCGAAGTTAACACAAGTAAGTGTCTTGATCCTTGACTACTCGATTACGAAAATGATTCTAATTTATAATTTTTAACTTGCACATGTTTCATTTAACCTGATATTTTTACTTCATAAAAACTATAAAATATGATTTTACAAGTTAATTTTGACGAATAATACAAATTAATATTTTTAGATTCTGAACGGAGTGATGAATGTATTGATTTTACAATGATGTTTGTATTATTTTTGTGTCCGTCATCACTTTTTGGAGTAGTAATAACGCTTCGTTTTTGACTTCAGCCCCTCTTTGAAAAGACAAAATCGATTTTTTGATTTTGCTGCAAGTCAAAAACGAATCATTGTAAATACTTGAAATTTTCAACAAACGTTTATATTAGCGTTATCTATTTGCGATTAAATTTTCAAAATATTTTGACATTTTTTAAGCTACTTATAGATAATTGAAACTTATCGTAGTAAAAAATAAATCAAAAATCGTTAGTCACAATTATTGTTTATAAGCATTTAAAGTTCAAATGTTTAGAAAATATATCAAAATCACGAAAATTTGCAAAGAATTTTGAAGTTGAAAATTCATAAAATCTTTGTGATTTATACTTAAGGTTGGATATACTAGGTTATCCATAAGTTTTCCTTCAAGTAACAGTAAAAAAATAAATCCATTGTCAATATAGAAAACATTTTATGTGCGTATGAAATATAATTTTTTACGAAATCGCGTAAAATAACGATATATTACAATTTAAATATAGGTAATAATATAATATATCCAACTAATTATCATTGACTGACAAATCATCTCCGTTCAGAATCGTTTTTCGTATACAATCCTACCCGTCGTTGCATTCAAATTTAACACATCCATTATAGTGACCAGTGACCTACTCACCATCTCTACTATACACCGGAGCGATACCCACTTTTTTCGTATTGAAAAGGAGCAAATTTTCAGTTGTACAAATAGTCACACTTATAATAGGTACATTTTATATTCTACAAAACATTCTGGTATATTTGTAGGTACTATCTTTTATGGCTTATCATAATTATTATTTCTTATCGTCTGTTATATAATATTATGTCTATATTTCCTATCATTTTGCAGTTTTACATTCGTATTTGTATTTGAGTTTCAACTGTAAATTGTTTTCAAGAATTTTGTAATAAAAATGAAGTGTTTGTCTGTTAGTTTATGTTTTGATTGTTTCCATTTAAAAAATTATTCAGTGTTGTCCACGTACTAGTTGTTATATAAAAATTGTTGTCCTCCTTACGGTGTCTAGTAGCGACATTTTATCCTCCAACCATTATACATATTTAACTTACTATTTTTTTTTTAGATGGCAGTACAGCAGATCATTCAATACATGCCGAGACATGAATTCACATTTCTACCACTATGCTAAATATCAATATCCTACGTTGAAAATGTACTAGACGATACTGCTAATAACAAGGGTTTTGTGCAACGTGCGTGTAATGGGTATTGAATTTAATTGATATTAAATTAATAGTAGTGTAACAAAAAGTCAGTGTCATGAAACCCTGACCATTAGATTATAAGCAAATGATTCTAATTTTCAATAATTGACATTCAAATATTACATTTAAGCTGATACTTCACAAACACAATAAAAAATGATTTAATATCATAATTTTGACATGATTTTACATGGTAATTTAAACAAATATTACAAAGTCATACTTTGAACTGCTTGTAAAACACTGTATTCTCAAGTTATTCTCCAACCACTATACACATAATATTCAACTGACTATTTTTTATTTTTAGATGGCAGTACAGCAGATCACTCAATACATGCTGAGACATGAATTCACATTTCTACCACTATGCAAAACATCAACATCCTACGTTGAAAATGGACTAGACAGTACTGCTAATAATAATGGTTTTGTGCAACGTGCGTGTAATGGGTATTGAATTTAATTGATATTAAATTAATAGTAGTGTAACAAAAAGTCAGTGTCATGAAACTCTGATCATTAGATTATAAGCAAATGATTCTAACTTTCAATAATTGACATTCAAATATTACATTTAAGCTGATACTTCATAAACACAATAAAACATGATTTTACATGGTAATTTTACAAAGTCATATTTTTAACTGTTTATAAAACACTCAATTCTCATGTTAGTGTCTAGAAACCTTGACTACTAAATTATGACAATGATTCTTATTGTATACGTTATACAAGTATTACAAACTCTTATTATTTTAATATTGAAAAGCAGCAATTTTATGTTAATGTACAAGTGTATTCTTTACTTATATTTTGTTTTACATTAAAACTCAACAAAACATTCTGGTAGATTTGTACTATCTGTTTTATTGCTAAGCATTATAATTATTTCTTTAACCATTATACATATTTAACTGACTATTTGTGTTTTAGATGGCAGTACTGCAGATCACTGGAGGCATGCTGAGACATGAATTAACATTTCTATCACTTGGGAAAGTTACAACATTTTCCGTTGAAAATGGAATAGAAGGTACTGCTAATATTAATGGTTTTATGCAACGTGCGTGTAATGGGTATTGGATGTAATTGATATTCAATGAATAGTAGTGTTACAAAAAGTTAGTGTCATAAAACCCTAACCATTATATTAAGTAAATGGTTCTTATTTACCATTATTAACTTCCATATATTTCATTTAGGCTCATACTTGATAATAAACACTATAAAACGTGCTTATATATCATAATTTTGACTCATATTACAAATTCATATTTTTAGCTGCTCATAAAAATCTCAATTATCAAGTTAGTGTCATGAAACCTAGACAATTAGGTTAAGTAAATGATTCTTATTTACCATTACTAACATCCATATTTGTCATTTAAGCTGATACTTCATAAACACTATAAAACATGTTTTTTATATGATAATATTGACTGATATTACAAATTCATCCTTTGAACTGCCTGTAAAACACTGTATTCTCAACTTATTCTCCAACGGTTATACGTTATTAACTTACTACATTTTTTCAGATGGCAGTATATCAGATCAATCAAGGCATGCTGAGACACGAATTCACATTTCTACCACTAAGGAGAGTATCAACATCCTAGGTTGAAAATGGACTAGAAGATACTGATAATAATATTGGATTTATGCAATGGTTATTGAATATAATTGATACTAAATTAATAGCTGTGAAACAATTGAGATTTGTTAAATATCTGAATAAAATAATAGTAAACAACTTTAGCTTGTATTGTTTATTCTTAAATTTTACCTATGCTATAAATATATTTTATTTTTACTATAATATTTAAATGATCATTATAAAACATTTATAAAACACTCAAATATTAAGTTAATGTTTAGAAGGTTGAACAATAGTTTAAGAAATTTACCATTATTGTCTTTCACGTGTTTCATTTAACCTGGTATTTTGAATACACTATAATACATGTTTTTATATGATAATTTTGACAAATTCCAATTTTAAACTGCTTATAAAACACTCAAAATTATTAAATGTATGCACCGACAGAGGGCGGTAGTGGGGACGACATCCGTCGGCCGATGCCCGATCGCCTCAGAGTAAAACTAGTTGGTTGTGTGCCGTTCGCCGGACGGCCTTTTGACATAATTGACGGTTGTTTTTACTTAGCTATTGGGTGTAGTTGTTGTTCATTTAATAAAGATTTTTGATATTATAAACGAATTGTTCATATTTTATGCCCGAAGTTAACACAAGTAAGTGTCTTGATCCTTGACTACTCGATTACGAAAATGATTCTAATTTATAATTTTTAACTTGCACATGTTTCATTTAACCTGATATTTTTACTTCATAAAAACTATAAAATATGATTTTACAAGTTAATTTTGACGAATAATACAAATTAATATTTTTAGATTCTGAACGGAGTGATGAATGTATTGATTTTACAATGATGTTTGTATTATTTTTGTGTCCGTCATCACTTTTTGGAGTAGTAATAACGCTTCGTTTTTGACTTCAGCCCCTCTTTGAAAAGACAAAATCGATTTTTTGATTTTGCTGCAAGTCAAAAACGAATCATTGTAAATACTTGAAATTTTCAACAAACGTTTATATTAGCGTTATCTATTTGCGATTAAATTTTCAAAATATTTTGACATTTTTTAAGCTACTTATAGATAATTGAAACTTATCGTAGTAAAAAATAAATCAAAAATCGTTAGTCACAATTATTGTTTATAAGCATTTAAAGTTCAAATGTTTAGAAAATATATCAAAATCACGAAAATTTGCAAAGAATTTTGAAGTTGAAAATTCATAAAATCTTTGTGATTTATACTTAAGGTTGGATATACTAGGTTATCCATAAGTTTTCCTTCAAGTAACAGTAAAAAAATAAATCCATTGTCAATATAGAAAACATTTTATGTGCGTATGAAATATAATTTTTTACGAAATCGCGTAAAATAACGATATATTACAATTTAAATATAGGTAATAATATAATATATCCAACTAATTATCATTGACTGACAAATCATCTCCGTTCAGAATCGTTTTTCGTATACAATCCTACCCGTCGTTGCATTCAAATTTAACACATCCATTATAGTGACCAGTGACCTACTCACCATCTCTACTATACACCGGAGCGATACCCACTTTTTTCGTATTGAAAAGGAGCAAATTTTCAGTTGTACAAATAGTCACACTTATAATAGGTACATTTTATATTCTACAAAACATTCTGGTATATTTGTAGGTACTATCTTTTATGGCTTATCATAATTATTATTTCTTATCGTCTGTTATATAATATTATGTCTATATTTCCTATCATTTTGCAGTTTTACATTCGTATTTGTATTTGAGTTTCAACTGTAAATTGTTTTCAAGAATTTTGTAATAAAAATGAAGTGTTTGTCTGTTAGTTTATGTTTTGATTGTTTCCATTTAAAAAATTATTCAGTGTTGTCCACGTACTAGTTGTTATATAAAAATTGTTGTCCTCCTTACGGTGTCTAGTAGCGACATTTTATCCTCCAACCATTATACATATTTAACTTACTATTTTTTTTTTAGATGGCAGTACAGCAGATCATTCAATACATGCCGAGACATGAATTCACATTTCTACCACTATGCTAAATATCAATATCCTACGTTGAAAATGTACTAGACGATACTGCTAATAACAAGGGTTTTGTGCAACGTGCGTGTAATGGGTATTGAATTTAATTGATATTAAATTAATAGTAGTGTAACAAAAAGTCAGTGTCATGAAACCCTGACCATTAGATTATAAGCAAATGATTCTAATTTTCAATAATTGACATTCAAATATTACATTTAAGCTGATACTTCACAAACACAATAAAAAATGATTTAATATCATAATTTTGACATGATTTTACATGGTAATTTAAACAAATATTACAAAGTCATACTTTGAACTGCTTGTAAAACACTGTATTCTCAAGTTATTCTCCAACCACTATACACATAATATTCAACTGACTATTTTTTATTTTTAGATGGCAGTACAGCAGATCACTCAATACATGCTGAGACATGAATTCACATTTCTACCACTATGCAAAACATCAACATCCTACGTTGAAAATGGACTAGACAGTACTGCTAATAATAATGGTTTTGTGCAACGTGCGTGTAATGGGTATTGAATTTAATTGATATTAAATTAATAGTAGTGTAACAAAAAGTCAGTGTCATGAAACTCTGATCATTAGATTATAAGCAAATGATTCTAACTTTCAATAATTGACATTCAAATATTACATTTAAGCTGATACTTCATAAACACAATAAAACATGATTTTACATGGTAATTTTACAAAGTCATATTTTTAACTGTTTATAAAACACTCAATTCTCATGTTAGTGTCTAGAAACCTTGACTACTAAATTATGACAATGATTCTTATTGTATACGTTATACAAGTATTACAAACTCTTATTATTTTATTATTGAAAAGCAGCAATTTTATGTTAATGTACAAGTGTATTCTTTACTTATATTTTGTTTTACATTAAAACTCAACAAAACATTCTGGTAGATTTGTACTATCTGTTTTATTGCTAAGCATTATAATTATTTCTTTAACCATTATACATATTTAACTGACTATTTGTGTTTTAGATGGCAGTACTGCAGATCACTGGAGGCATGCTGAGACATGAATTAACATTTCTATCACTTGGGAAAGTTACAACATTTTCCGTTGAAAATGGAATAGAAGGCACTGCTAATATTAATGGTTTTATGCAACGTGCGTGTAATGGGTATTGGATGTAATTGATATTCAATGAATAGTAGTGTTACAAAAAGTTAGTGTCATAAAACCCTAACCATTATATTAAGTAAATGGTTCTTATTTACCATTATTAACTTCCATATATTTCATTTAGGCTCATACTTGATAATAAACACTATAAAACGTGCTTATATATCATAATTTTGACTCATATTACAAATTCATATTTTTAGCTGCTCATAAAAATCTCAATTATCAAGTTAGTGTCATGAAACCTAGACAATTAGGTTAAGTAAATGATTCTTATTTACCATTACTAACATCCATATTTGTCATTTAAGCTGATACTTCATAAACACTATAAAACATGTTTTTTATATGATAATATTGACTGATATTACAAATTCATACTTTGAACTGCCTGTAAAACACTGTATTCTCAACTTATTCTCCAACGGTTATACGTTATTAACTTACTACATTTTTTCAGATGGCAGTATATCAGATCAATCAAGGCATGCTGAGACACGAATTCACATTTCTACCACTAAGGAGAGTATCAACATCCTAGGTTGAAAATGGACTAGAAGATACTGATAATAATATTGGATTTATGCAATGGTTATTGAATATAATTGATACTAAATTAATAGCTGTGAAACAATTGAGATTTGTTAAATATCTGAATAAAATAATAGTAAACAACTTTAGCTTGTATTGTTTATTCTTAAATTTTACCTATGCTATAAATATATTTTATTTTTACTATAATATTTAAATGATCATTATAAAACATTTATAAAACACTCAAATATTAAGTTAATGTTTAGAAGGTTGAACAATAGTTTAAGAAATTTACCATTATTGTCTTTCACGTGTTTCATTTAACCTGGTATTTTGAATACACTATAATACATGTTTTTATATGATAATTTTGACAAATTCCAATTTTAAACTGCTTATAAAACACTCAAAATTATTAAATGTATGCACCGACAGAGGGCGGTAGTGGGGACGACATCCGTCGGCCGATGCCCGATCGCCTCAGAGTAAAACTAGTTGGTTGTGTGCCGTTCGCCGGACGGCCTTTTGACATAATTGACGGTTGTTTTTACTTAGCTATTGGGTGTAGTTGTTGTTCATTTAATAAAGATTTTTGATATTATAAACGAATTGTTCATATTTTATGCCCGAAGTTAACACAAGTAAGTGTCTTGATCCTTGACTACTCGATTACGAAAATGATTCTAATTTATAATTTTTAACTTGCACATGTTTCATTTAACCTGATATTTTTACTTCATAAAAACTATAAAATATGATTTTACAAGTTAATTTTGACGAATAATACAAATTAATATTTTTAGATTCTGAACGGAGTGATGAATGTATTGATTTTACAATGATGTTTGTATTATTTTTGTGTCCGTCATCACTTTTTGGAGTAGTAATAACGCTTCGTTTTTGACTTCAGCCCCTCTTTGAAAAGACAAAATCGATTTTTTGATTTTGCTGCAAGTCAAAAACGAATCATTGTAAATACTTGAAATTTTCAACAAACGTTTATATTAGCGTTATCTATTTGCGATTAAATTTTCAAAATATTTTGACATTTTTTAAGCTACTTATAGATAATTGAAACTTATCGTAGTAAAAAATAAATCAAAAATCGTTAGTCACAATTATTGTTTATAAGCATTTAAAGTTCAAATGTTTAGAAAATATATCAAAATCACGAAAATTTGCAAAGAATTTTGAAGTTGAAAATTCATAAAATCTTTGTGATTTATACTTAAGGTTGGATATACTAGGTTATCCATAAGTTTTCCTTCAAGTAACAGTAAAAAAATAAATCCATTGTCAATATAGAAAACATTTTATGTGCGTATGAAATATAATTTTTTACGAAATCGCGTAAAATAACGATATATTACAATTTAAATATAGGTAATAATATAATATATCCAACTAATTATCATTGACTGACAAATCATCTCCGTTCAGAATCGTTTTTCGTATACAATCCTACCCGTCGTTGCATTCAAATTTAACACATCCATTATAGTGACCAGTGACCTACTCACCATCTCTACTATACACCGGAGCGATACCCACTTTTTTCGTATTGAAAAGGAGCAAATTTTCGGTTGTACAAATAGTCACACTTATAATAGGTACATTTTATATTCTACAAAACATTCTGGTATATTTGTAGGTACTATCTTTTATGGCTTATCATAATTATTATTTCTTATCGTCTGTTATATAATATTATGTCTATATTTCCTATCATTTTGCAGTTTTACATTCGTATTTGTATTTGAGTTTCAACTGTAAATTGTTTTCAAGAATTTTGTAATAAAAATGAAGTGTTTGTCTGTTAGTTTATGTTTTGATTGTTTCCATTTAAAAAATTATTCAGTGTTGTCCACGTACTAGTTGTTATATAAAAATTGTTGTCCTCCTTACGGTGTCTAGTAGCGACATTTTATCCTCCAACCATTATACATATTTAACTTACTATTTTTTTTTTAGATGGCAGTACAGCAGATCATTCAATACATGCCGAGACATGAATTCACATTTCTACCACTATGCTAAATATCAATATCCTACGTTGAAAATGTACTAGACGATACTGCTAATAACAAGGGTTTTGTGCAACGTGCGTGTAATGGGTATTGAATTTAATTGATATTAAATTAATAGTAGTGTAACAAAAAGTCAGTGTCATGAAACCCTGACCATTAGATTATAAGCAAATGATTCTAATTTTCAATAATTGACATTCAAATATTACATTTAAGCTGATACTTCACAAACACAATAAAAAATGATTTAATATCATAATTTTGACATGATTTTACATGGTAATTTAAACAAATATTACAAAGTCATACTTTGAACTGCTTGTAAAACACTGTATTCTCAAGTTATTCTCCAACCACTATACACATAATATTCAACTGACTATTTTTTATTTTTAGATGGCAGTACAGCAGATCACTCAATACATGCTGAGACATGAATTCACATTTCTACCACTATGCAAAACATCAACATCCTACGTTGAAAATGGACTAGACAGTACTGCTAATAATAATGGTTTTGTGCAACGTGCGTGTAATGGGTATTGAATTTAATTGATATTAAATTAATAGTAGTGTAACAAAAAGTCAGTGTCATGAAACTCTGATCATTAGATTATAAGCAAATGATTCTAACTTTCAATAATTGACATTCAAATATTACATTTAAGCTGATACTTCATAAACACAATAAAACATGATTTTACATGGTAATTTTACAAAGTCATATTTTTAACTGTTTATAAAACACTCAATTCTCATGTTAGTGTCTAGAAACCTTGACTACTAAATTATGACAATGATTCTTATTGTATACGTTATACAAGTATTACAAACTCTTATTATTTTATTATTGAAAAGCAGCAATTTTATGTTAATGTACAAGTGTATTCTTTACTTATATTTTGTTTTACATTAAAACTCAACAAAACATTCTGGTAGATTTGTACTATCTGTTTTATTGCTAAGCATTATAATTATTTCTTTAACCATTATACATATTTAACTGACTATTTGTGTTTTAGATGGCAGTACTGCAGATCACTGGAGGCATGCTGAGACATGAATTAACATTTCTATCACTTGGGAAAGTTACAACATTTTCCGTTGAAAATGGAATAGAAGGTACTGCTAATATTAATGGTTTTATGCAACGTGCGTGTAATGGGTATTGGATGTAATTGATATTCAATGAATAGTAGTGTTACAAAAAGTTAGTGTCATAAAACCCTAACCATTATATTAAGTAAATGGTTCTTATTTACCATTATTAACTTCCATATATTTCATTTAGGCTCATACTTGATAATAAACACTATAAAACGTGCTTATATATCATAATTTTGACTCATATTACAAATTCATATTTTTAGCTGCTCATAAAAATCTCAATTATCAAGTTAGTGTCATGAAACCTAGACAATTAGGTTAAGTAAATGATTCTTATTTACCATTACTAACATCCATATTTGTCATTTAAGCTGATACTTCATAAACACTATAAAACATGTTTTTTATATGATAATATTGACTGATATTACAAATTCATACTTTGAACTGCCTGTAAAACACTGTATTCTCAACTTATTCTCCAACGGTTATACGTTATTAACTTACTACATTTTTTCAGATGGCAGTATATCAGATCAATCAAGGCATGCTGAGACACGAATTCACATTTCTACCACTAAGGAGAGTATCAACATCCTAGGTTGAAAATGGACTAGAAGATACTGATAATAATATTGGATTTATGCAATGGTTATTGAATATAATTGATACTAAATTAATAGCTGTGAAACAATTGAGATTTGTTAAATATCTGAATAAAATAATAGTAAACAACTTTAGCTTGTATTGTTTATTCTTAAATTTTACCTATGCTATAAATATATTTTATTTTTACTATAATATTTAAATGATCATTATAAAACATTTATAAAACACTCAAATATTAAGTTAATGTTTAGAAGGTTGAACAATAGTTTAAGAAATTTACCATTATTGTCTTTCACGTGTTTCATTTAACCTGGTATTTTGAATACACTATAATACATGTTTTTATATGATAATTTTGACAAATTCCAATTTTAAACTGCTTATAAAACACTCAAAATTATTAAATGTATGCACCGACAGAGGGCGGTAGTGGGGACGACATCCGTCGGCCGATGCCCGATCGCCTCAGAGTAAAACTAGTTGGTTGTGTGCCGTTCGCCGGACGGCCTTTTGACATAATTGACGGTTGTTTTTACTTAGCTATTGGGTGTAGTTGTTGTTCATTTAATAAAGATTTTTGATATTATAAACGAATTGTTCATATTTTATGCCCGAAGTTAACACAAGTAAGTGTCTTGATCCTTGACTACTCGATTACGAAAATGATTCTAATTTATAATTTTTAACTTGCACATGTTTCATTTAACCTGATATTTTTACTTCATAAAAACTATAAAATATGATTTTACAAGTTAATTTTGACGAATAATACAAATTAATATTTTTAGATTCTGAACGGAGTGATGAATGTATTGATTTTACAATGATGTTTGTATTATTTTTGTGTCCGTCATCACTTTTTGGAGTAGTAATAACGCTTCGTTTTTGACTTCAGCCCCTCTTTGAAAAGACAAAATCGATTTTTTGATTTTGCTGCAAGTCAAAAACGAATCATTGTAAATACTTGAAATTTTCAACAAACGTTTATATTAGCGTTATCTATTTGCGATTAAATTTTCAAAATATTTTGACATTTTTTAAGCTACTTATAGATAATTGAAACTTATCGTAGTAAAAAATAAATCAAAAATCGTTAGTCACAATTATTGTTTATAAGCATTTAAAGTTCAAATGTTTAGAAAATATATCAAAATCACGAAAATTTGCAAAGAATTTTGAAGTTGAAAATTCATAAAATCTTTGTGATTTATACTTAAGGTTGGATATACTAGGTTATCCATAAGTTTTCCTTCAAGTAACAGTAAAAAAATAAATCCATTGTCAATATAGAAAACATTTTATGTGCGTATGAAATATAATTTTTTACGAAATCGCGTAAAATAACGATATATTACAATTTAAATATAGGTAATAATATAATATATCCAACTAATTATCATTGACTGACAAATCATCTCCGTTCAGAATCGTTTTTCGTATACAATCCTACCCGTCGTTGCATTCAAATTTAACACATCCATTATAGTGACCAGTGACCTACTCACCATCTCTACTATACACCGGAGCGATACCCACTTTTTTCGTATTGAAAAGGAGCAAATTTTCGGTTGTACAAATAGTCACACTTATAATAGGTACATTTTATATTCTACAAAACATTCTGGTATATTTGTAGGTACTATCTTTTATGGCTTATCATAATTATTATTTCTTATCGTCTGTTATATAATATTATGTCTATATTTCCTATCATTTTGCAGTTTTACATTCGTATTTGTATTTGAGTTTCAACTGTAAATTGTTTTCAAGAATTTTGTAATAAAAATGAAGTGTTTGTCTGTTAGTTTATGTTTTGATTGTTTCCATTTAAAAAATTATTCAGTGTTGTCCACGTACTAGTTGTTATATAAAAATTGTTGTCCTCCTTACGGTGTCTAGTAGCGACATTTTATCCTCCAACCATTATACATATTTAACTTACTATTTTTTTTTTAGATGGCAGTACAGCAGATCATTCAATACATGCCGAGACATGAATTCACATTTCTACCACTATGCTAAATATCAATATCCTACGTTGAAAATGTACTAGACGATACTGCTAATAACAAGGGTTTTGTGCAACGTGCGTGTAATGGGTATTGAATTTAATTGATATTAAATTAATAGTAGTGTAACAAAAAGTCAGTGTCATGAAACCCTGACCATTAGATTATAAGCAAATGATTCTAATTTTCAATAATTGACATTCAAATATTACATTTAAGCTGATACTTCACAAACACAATAAAAAATGATTTAATATCATAATTTTGACATGATTTTACATGGTAATTTAAACAAATATTACAAAGTCATACTTTGAACTGCTTGTAAAACACTGTATTCTCAAGTTATTCTCCAACCACTATACACAT
This sequence comes from Rhopalosiphum padi, assembly GCF_020882245.1. Lineage (NCBI taxonomy): Eukaryota > Metazoa > Arthropoda > Insecta > Hemiptera > Aphididae > Rhopalosiphum > Rhopalosiphum padi. The sequence goes on from NW_026870022.1 coordinate 51,986, forward strand.
AATATTCAACTGACTATTTTTTATTTTTAGATGGCAGTACAGCAGATCACTCAATACATGCTGAGACATGAATTCACATTTCTACCACTATGCAAAACATCAACATCCTACGTTGAAAATGGACTAGACAGTACTGCTAATAATAATGGTTTTGTGCAACGTGCGTGTAATGGGTATTGAATTTAATTGATATTAAATTAATAGTAGTGTAACAAAAAGTCAGTGTCATGAAACTCTGATCATTAGATTATAAGCAAATGATTCTAACTTTCAATAATTGACATTCAAATATTACATTTAAGCTGATACTTCATAAACACAATAAAACATGATTTTACATGGTAATTTTACAAAGTCATATTTTTAACTGTTTATAAAACACTCAATTCTCATGTTAGTGTCTAGAAACCTTGACTACTAAATTATGACAATGATTCTTATTGTATACGTTATACAAGTATTACAAACTCTTATTATTTTATTATTGAAAAGCAGCAATTTTATGTTAATGTACAAGTGTATTCTTTACTTATATTTTGTTTTACATTAAAACTCAACAAAACATTCTGGTAGATTTGTACTATCTGTTTTATTGCTAAGCATTATAATTATTTCTTTAACCATTATACATATTTAACTGACTATTTGTGTTTTAGATGGCAGTACTGCAGATCACTGGAGGCATGCTGAGACATGAATTAACATTTCTATCACTTGGGAAAGTTACAACATTTTCCGTTGAAAATGGAATAGAAGGTACTGCTAATATTAATGGTTTTATGCAACGTGCGTGTAATGGGTATTGGATGTAATTGATATTCAATGAATAGTAGTGTTACAAAAAGTTAGTGTCATAAAACCCTAACCATTATATTAAGTAAATGGTTCTTATTTACCATTATTAACTTCCATATATTTCATTTAGGCTCATACTTGATAATAAACACTATAAAACGTGCTTATATATCATAATTTTGACTCATATTACAAATTCATATTTTTAGCTGCTCATAAAAATCTCAATTATCAAGTTAGTGTCATGAAACCTAGACAATTAGGTTAAGTAAATGATTCTTATTTACCATTACTAACATCCATATTTGTCATTTAAGCTGATACTTCATAAACACTATAAAACATGTTTTTTATATGATAATATTGACTGATATTACAAATTCATCCTTTGAACTGCCTGTAAAACACTGTATTCTCAACTTATTCTCCAACGGTTATACGTTATTAACTTACTACATTTTTTCAGATGGCAGTATATCAGATCAATCAAGGCATGCTGAGACACGAATTCACATTTCTACCACTAAGGAGAGTATCAACATCCTAGGTTGAAAATGGACTAGAAGATACTGATAATAATATTGGATTTATGCAATGGTTATTGAATATAATTGATACTAAATTAATAGCTGTGAAACAATTGAGATTTGTTAAATATCTGAATAAAATAATAGTAAACAACTTTAGCTTGTATTGTTTATTCTTAAATTTTACCTATGCTATAAATATATTTTATTTTTACTATAATATTTAAATGATCATTATAAAACATTTATAAAACACTCAAATATTAAGTTAATGTTTAGAAGGTTGAACAATAGTTTAAGAAATTTACCATTATTGTCTTTCACGTGTTTCATTTAACCTGGTATTTTGAATACACTATAATACATGTTTTTATATGATAATTTTGACAAATTCCAATTTTAAACTGCTTATAAAACACTCAAAATTATTAAATGTATGCACCGACAGAGGGCGGTAGTGGGGACGACATCCGTCGGCCGATGCCCGATCGCCTCAGAGTAAAACTAGTTGGTTGTGTGCCGTTCGCCGGACGGCCTTTTGACATAATTGACGGTTGTTTTTACTTAGCTATTGGGTGTAGTTGTTGTTCATTTAATAAAGATTTTTGATATTATAAACGAATTGTTCATATTTTATGCCCGAAGTTAACACAAGTAAGTGTCTTGATCCTTGACTACTCGATTACGAAAATGATTCTAATTTATAATTTTTAACTTGCACATGTTTCATTTAACCTGATATTTTTACTTCATAAAAACTATAAAATATGATTTTACAAGTTAATTTTGACGAATAATACAAATTAATATTTTTAGATTCTGAACGGAGTGATGAATGTATTGATTTTACAATGATGTTTGTATTATTTTTGTGTCCGTCATCACTTTTTGGAGTAGTAATAACGCTTCGTTTTTGACTTCAGCCCCTCTTTGAAAAGACAAAATCGATTTTTTGATTTTGCTGCAAGTCAAAAACGAATCATTGTAAATACTTGAAATTTTCAACAAACGTTTATATTAGCGTTATCTATTTGCGATTAAATTTTCAAAATATTTTGACATTTTTTAAGCTACTTATAGATAATTGAAACTTATCGTAGTAAAAAATAAATCAAAAATCGTTAGTCACAATTATTGTTTATAAGCATTTAAAGTTCAAATGTTTAGAAAATATATCAAAATCACGAAAATTTGCAAAGAATTTTGAAGTTGAAAATTCATAAAATCTTTGTGATTTATACTTAAGGTTGGATATACTAGGTTATCCATAAGTTTTCCTTCAAGTAACAGTAAAAAAATAAATCCATTGTCAATATAGAAAACATTTTATGTGCGTATGAAATATAATTTTTTACGAAATCGCGTAAAATAACGATATATTACAATTTAAATATAGGTAATAATATAATATATCCAACTAATTATCATTGACTGACAAATCATCTCCGTTCAGAATCGTTTTTCGTATACAATCCTACCCGTCGTTGCATTCAAATTTAACACATCCATTATAGTGACCAGTGACCTACTCACCATCTCTACTATACACCGGAGCGATACCCACTTTTTTCGTATTGAAAAGGAGCAAATTTTCGGTTGTACAAATAGTCACACTTATAATAGGTACATTTTATATTCTACAAAACATTCTGGTATATTTGTAGGTACTATCTTTTATGGCTTATCATAATTATTATTTCTTATCGTCTGTTATATAATATTATGTCTATATTTCCTATCATTTTGCAGTTTTACATTCGTATTTGTATTTGAGTTTCAACTGTAAATTGTTTTCAAGAATTTTGTAATAAAAATGAAGTGTTTGTCTGTTAGTTTATGTTTTGATTGTTTCCATTTAAAAAATTATTCAGTGTTGTCCACGTACTAGTTGTTATATAAAAATTGTTGTCCTCCTTACGGTGTCTAGTAGCGACATTTTATCCTCCAACCATTATACATATTTAACTTACTATTTTTTTTTTAGATGGCAGTACAGCAGATCATTCAATACATGCCGAGACATGAATTCACATTTCTACCACTATGCTAAATATCAATATCCTACGTTGAAAATGTACTAGACGATACTGCTAATAACAAGGGTTTTGTGCAACGTGCGTGTAATGGGTATTGAATTTAATTGATATTAAATTAATAGTAGTGTAACAAAAAGTCAGTGTCATGAAACCCTGACCATTAGATTATAAGCAAATGATTCTAATTTTCAATAATTGACATTCAAATATTACATTTAAGCTGATACTTCACAAACACAATAAAAAATGATTTAATATCATAATTTTGACATGATTTTACATGGTAATTTAAACAAATATTACAAAGTCATACTTTGAACTGCTTGTAAAACACTGTATTCTCAAGTTATTCTCCAACCACTATACACATAATATTCAACTGACTATTTTTTATTTTTAGATGGCAGTACAGCAGATCACTCAATACATGCTGAGACATGAATTCACATTTCTACCACTATGCAAAACATCAACATCCTACGTTGAAAATGGACTAGACAGTACTGCTAATAATAATGGTTTTGTGCAACGTGCGTGTAATGGGTATTGAATTTAATTGATATTAAATTAATAGTAGTGTAACAAAAAGTCAGTGTCATGAAACTCTGATCATTAGATTATAAGCAAATGATTCTAACTTTCAATAATTGACATTCAAATATTACATTTAAGCTGATACTTCATAAACACAATAAAACATGATTTTACATGGTAATTTTACAAAGTCATATTTTTAACTGTTTATAAAACACTCAATTCTCATGTTAGTGTCTAGAAACCTTGACTACTAAATTATGACAATGATTCTTATTGTATACGTTATACAAGTATTACAAACTCTTATTATTTTATTATTGAAAAGCAGCAATTTTATGTTAATGTACAAGTGTATTCTTTACTTATATTTTGTTTTACATTAAAACTCAACAAAACATTCTGGTAGATTTGTACTATCTGTTTTATTGCTAAGCATTATAATTATTTCTTTAACCATTATACATATTTAACTGACTATTTGTGTTTTAGATGGCAGTACTGCAGATCACTGGAGGCATGCTGAGACATGAATTAACATTTCTATCACTTGGGAAAGTTACAACATTTTCCGTTGAAAATGGAATAGAAGGTACTGCTAATATTAATGGTTTTATGCAACGTGCGTGTAATGGGTATTGGATGTAATTGATATTCAATGAATAGTAGTGTTACAAAAAGTTAGTGTCATAAAACCCTAACCATTATATTAAGTAAATGGTTCTTATTTACCATTATTAACTTCCATATATTTCATTTAGGCTCATACTTGATAATAAACACTATAAAACGTGCTTATATATCATAATTTTGACTCATATTACAAATTCATATTTTTAGCTGCTCATAAAAATCTCAATTATCAAGTTAGTGTCATGAAACCTAGACAATTAGGTTAAGTAAATGATTCTTATTTACCATTACTAACATCCATATTTGTCATTTAAGCTGATACTTCATAAACACTATAAAACATGTTTTTTATATGATAATATTGACTGATATTACAAATTCATCCTTTGAACTGCCTGTAAAACACTGTATTCTCAACTTATTCTCCAACGGTTATACGTTATTAACTTACTACATTTTTTCAGATGGCAGTATATCAGATCAATCAAGGCATGCTGAGACACGAATTCACATTTCTACCACTAAGGAGAGTATCAACATCCTAGGTTGAAAATGGACTAGAAGATACTGATAATAATATTGGATTTATGCAATGGTTATTGAATATAATTGATACTAAATTAATAGCTGTGAAACAATTGAGATTTGTTAAATATCTGAATAAAATAATAGTAAACAACTTTAGCTTGTATTGTTTATTCTTAAATTTTACCTATGCTATAAATATATTTTATTTTTACTATAATATTTAAATGATCATTATAAAACATTTATAAAACACTCAAATATTAAGTTAATGTTTAGAAGGTTGAACAATAGTTTAAGAAATTTACCATTATTGTCTTTCACGTGTTTCATTTAACCTGGTATTTTGAATACACTATAATACATGTTTTTATATGATAATTTTGACAAATTCCAATTTTAAACTGCTTATAAAACACTCAAAATTATTAAATGTATGCACCGACAGAGGGCGGTAGTGGGGACGACATCCGTCGGCCGATGCCCGATCGCCTCAGAGTAAAACTAGTTGGTTGTGTGCCGTTCGCCGGACGGCCTTTTGACATAATTGACGGTTGTTTTTACTTAGCTATTGGGTGTAGTTGTTGTTCATTTAATAAAGATTTTTGATATTATAAACGAATTGTTCATATTTTATGCCCGAAGTTAACACAAGTAAGTGTCTTGATCCTTGACTACTCGATTACGAAAATGATTCTAATTTATAATTTTTAACTTGCACATGTTTCATTTAACCTGATATTTTTACTTCATAAAAACTATAAAATATGATTTTACAAGTTAATTTTGACGAATAATACAAATTAATATTTTTAGATTCTGAACGGAGTGATGAATGTATTGATTTTACAATGATGTTTGTATTATTTTTGTGTCCGTCATCACTTTTTGGAGTAGTAATAACGCTTCGTTTTTGACTTCAGCCCCTCTTTGAAAAGACAAAATCGATTTTTTGATTTTGCTGCAAGTCAAAAACGAATCATTGTAAATACTTGAAATTTTCAACAAACGTTTATATTAGCGTTATCTATTTGCGATTAAATTTTCAAAATATTTTGACATTTTTTAAGCTACTTATAGATAATTGAAACTTATCGTAGTAAAAAATAAATCAAAAATCGTTAGTCACAATTATTGTTTATAAGCATTTAAAGTTCAAATGTTTAGAAAATATATCAAAATCACGAAAATTTGCAAAGAATTTTGAAGTTGAAAATTCATAAAATCTTTGTGATTTATACTTAAGGTTGGATATACTAGGTTATCCATAAGTTTTCCTTCAAGTAACAGTAAAAAAATAAATCCATTGTCAATATAGAAAACATTTTATGTGCGTATGAAATATAATTTTTTACGAAATCGCGTAAAATAACGATATATTACAATTTAAATATAGGTAATAATATAATATATCCAACTAATTATCATTGACTGACAAATCATCTCCGTTCAGAATCGTTTTTCGTATACAATCCTACCCGTCGTTGCATTCAAATTTAACACATCCATTATAGTGACCAGTGACCTACTCACCATCTCTACTATACACCGGAGCGATACCCACTTTTTTCGTATTGAAAAGGAGCAAATTTTCGGTTGTACAAATAGTCACACTTATAATAGGTACATTTTATATTCTACAAAACATTCTGGTATATTTGTAGGTACTATCTTTTATGGCTTATCATAATTATTATTTCTTATCGTCTGTTATATAATATTATGTCTATATTTCCTATCATTTTGCAGTTTTACATTCGTATTTGTATTTGAGTTTCAACTGTAAATTGTTTTCAAGAATTTTGTAATAAAAATGAAGTGTTTGTCTGTTAGTTTATGTTTTGATTGTTTCCATTTAAAAAATTATTCAGTGTTGTCCACGTACTAGTTGTTATATAAAAATTGTTGTCCTCCTTACGGTGTCTAGTAGCGACATTTTATCCTCCAACCATTATACATATTTAACTTACTATTTTTTTTTTAGATGGCAGTACAGCAGATCATTCAATACATGCCGAGACATGAATTCACATTTCTACCACTATGCTAAATATCAATATCCTACGTTGAAAATGTACTAGACGATACTGCTAATAACAAGGGTTTTGTGCAACGTGCGTGTAATGGGTATTGAATTTAATTGATATTAAATTAATAGTAGTGTAACAAAAAGTCAGTGTCATGAAACCCTGACCATTAGATTATAAGCAAATGATTCTAATTTTCAATAATTGACATTCAAATATTACATTTAAGCTGATACTTCACAAACACAATAAAAAATGATTTAATATCATAATTTTGACATGATTTTACATGGTAATTTAAACAAATATTACAAAGTCATACTTTGAACTGCTTGTAAAACACTGTATTCTCAAGTTATTCTCCAACCACTATACACATAATATTCAACTGACTATTTTTTATTTTTAGATGGCAGTACAGCAGATCACTCAATACATGCTGAGACATGAATTCACATTTCTACCACTATGCAAAACATCAACATCCTACGTTGAAAATGGACTAGACAGTACTGCTAATAATAATGGTTTTGTGCAACGTGCGTGTAATGGGTATTGAATTTAATTGATATTAAATTAATAGTAGTGTAACAAAAAGTCAGTGTCATGAAACTCTGATCATTAGATTATAAGCAAATGATTCTAACTTTCAATAATTGACATTCAAATATTACATTTAAGCTGATACTTCATAAACACAATAAAACATGATTTTACATGGTAATTTTACAAAGTCATATTTTTAACTGTTTATAAAACACTCAATTCTCATGTTAGTGTCTAGAAACCTTGACTACTAAATTATGACAATGATTCTTATTGTATACGTTATACAAGTATTACAAACTCTTATTATTTTAATATTGAAAAGCAGCAATTTTATGTTAATGTACAAGTGTATTCTTTACTTATATTTTGTTTTACATTAAAACTCAACAAAACATTCTGGTAGATTTGTACTATCTGTTTTATTGCTAAGCATTATAATTATTTCTTTAACCATTATACATATTTAACTGACTATTTGTGTTTTAGATGGCAGTACTGCAGATCACTGGAGGCATGCTGAGACATGAATTAACATTTCTATCACTTGGGAAAGTTACAACATTTTCCGTTGAAAATGGAATAGAAGGTACTGCTAATATTAATGGTTTTATGCAACGTGCGTGTAATGGGTATTGGATGTAATTGATATTCAATGAATAGTAGTGTTACAAAAAGTTAGTGTCATAAAACCCTAACCATTATATTAAGTAAATGGTTCTTATTTACCATTATTAACTTCCATATATTTCATTTAGGCTCATACTTGATAATAAACACTATAAAACGTGCTTATATATCATAATTTTGACTCATATTACAAATTCATATTTTTAGCTGCTCATAAAAATCTCAATTATCAAGTTAGTGTCATGAAACCTAGACAATTAGGTTAAGTAAATGATTCTTATTTACCATTACTAACATCCATATTTGTCATTTAAGCTGATACTTCATAAACACTATAAAACATGTTTTTTATATGATAATATTGACTGATATTACAAATTCATACTTTGAACTGCCTGTAAAACACTGTATTCTCAACTTATTCTCCAACGGTTATACGTTATTAACTTACTACATTTTTTCAGATGGCAGTATATCAGATCAATCAAGGCATGCTGAGACACGAATTCACATTTCTACCACTAAGGAGAGTATCAACATCCTAGGTTGAAAATGGACTAGAAGATACTGATAATAATATTGGATTTATGCAATGGTTATTGAATATAATTGATACTAAATTAATAGCTGTGAAACAATTGAGATTTGTTAAATATCTGAATAAAATAATAGTAAACAACTTTAGCTTGTATTGTTTATTCTTAAATTTTACCTATGCTATAAATATATTTTATTTTTACTATAATATTTAAATGATCATTATAAAACATTTATAAAACACTCAAATATTAAGTTAATGTTTAGAAGGTTGAACAATAGTTTAAGAAATTTACCATTATTGTCTTTCACGTGTTTCATTTAACCTGGTATTTTGAATACACTATAATACATGTTTTTATATGATAATTTTGACAAATTCCAATTTTAAACTGCTTATAAAACACTCAAAATTATTAAATGTATGCACCGACAGAGGGCGGTAGTGGGGACGACATCCGTCGGCCGATGCCCGATCGCCTCAGAGTAAAACTAGTTGGTTGTGTGCCGTTCGCCGGACGGCCTTTTGACATAATTGACGGTTGTTTTTACTTAGCTATTGGGTGTAGTTGTTGTTCATTTAATAAAGATTTTTGATATTATAAACGAATTGTTCATATTTTATGCCCGAAGTTAACACAAGTAAGTGTCTTGATCCTTGACTACTCGATTACGAAAATGATTCTAATTTATAATTTTTAACTTGCACATGTTTCATTTAACCTGATATTTTTACTTCATAAAAACTATAAAATATGATTTTACAAGTTAATTTTGACGAATAATACAAATTAATATTTTTAGATTCTGAACGGAGTGATGAATGTATTGATTTTACAATGATGTTTGTATTATTTTTGTGTCCGTCATCACTTTTTGGAGTAGTAATAACGCTTCGTTTTTGACTTCAGCCCCTCTTTGAAAAGACAAAATCGATTTTTTGATTTTGCTGCAAGTCAAAAACGAATCATTGTAAATACTTGAAATTTTCAACAAACGTTTATATTAGCGTTATCTATTTGCGATTAAATTTTCAAAATATTTTGACATTTTTTAAGCTACTTATAGATAATTGAAACTTATCGTAGTAAAAAATAAATCAAAAATCGTTAGTCACAATTATTGTTTATAAGCATTTAAAGTTCAAATGTTTAGAAAATATATCAAAATCACGAAAATTTGCAAAGAATTTTGAAGTTGAAAATTCATAAAATCTTTGTGATTTATACTTAAGGTTGGATATACTAGGTTATCCATAAGTTTTCCTTCAAGTAACAGTAAAAAAATAAATCCATTGTCAATATAGAAAACATTTTATGTGCGTATGAAATATAATTTTTTACGAAATCGCGTAAAATAACGATATATTACAATTTAAATATAGGTAATAATATAATATATCCAACTAATTATCATTGACTGACAAATCATCTCCGTTCAGAATCGTTTTTCGTATACAATCCTACCCGTCGTTGCATTCAAATTTAACACATCCATTATAGTGACCAGTGACCTACTCACCATCTCTACTATACACCGGAGCGATACCCACTTTTTTCGTATTGAAAAGGAGCAAATTTTCAGTTGTACAAATAGTCACACTTATAATAGGTACATTTTATATTCTACAAAACATTCTGGTATATTTGTAGGTACTATCTTTTATGGCTTATCATAATTATTATTTCTTATCGTCTGTTATATAATATTATGTCTATATTTCCTATCATTTTGCAGTTTTACATTCGTATTTGTATTTGAGTTTCAACTGTAAATTGTTTTCAAGAATTTTGTAATAAAAATGAAGTGTTTGTCTGTTAGTTTATGTTTTGATTGTTTCCATTTAAAAAATTATTCAGTGTTGTCCACGTACTAGTTGTTATATAAAAATTGTTGTCCTCCTTACGGTGTCTAGTAGCGACATTTTATCCTCCAACCATTATACATATTTAACTTACTATTTTTTTTTTAGATGGCAGTACAGCAGATCATTCAATACATGCCGAGACATGAATTCACATTTCTACCACTATGCTAAATATCAATATCCTACGTTGAAAATGTACTAGACGATACTGCTAATAACAAGGGTTTTGTGCAACGTGCGTGTAATGGGTATTGAATTTAATTGATATTAAATTAATAGTAGTGTAACAAAAAGTCAGTGTCATGAAACCCTGACCATTAGATTATAAGCAAATGATTCTAATTTTCAATAATTGACATTCAAATATTACATTTAAGCTGATACTTCACAAACACAATAAAAAATGATTTAATATCATAATTTTGACATGATTTTACATGGTAATTTAAACAAATATTACAAAGTCATACTTTGAACTGCTTGTAAAACACTGTATTCTCAAGTTATTCTCCAACCACTATACACATAATATTCAACTGACTATTTTTTATTTTTAGATGGCAGTACAGCAGATCACTCAATACATGCTGAGACATGAATTCACATTTCTACCACTATGCAAAACATCAACATCCTACGTTGAAAATGGACTAGACAGTACTGCTAATAATAATGGTTTTGTGCAACGTGCGTGTAATGGGTATTGAATTTAATTGATATTAAATTAATAGTAGTGTAACAAAAAGTCAGTGTCATGAAACTCTGATCATTAGATTATAAGCAAATGATTCTAACTTTCAATAATTGACATTCAAATATTACATTTAAGCTGATACTTCATAAACACAATAAAACATGATTTTACATGGTAATTTTACAAAGTCATATTTTTAACTGTTTATAAAACACTCAATTCTCATGTTAGTGTCTAGAAACCTTGACTACTAAATTATGACAATGATTCTTATTGTATACGTTATACAAGTATTACAAACTCTTATTATTTTAATATTGAAAAGCAGCAATTTTATGTTAATGTACAAGTGTATTCTTTACTTATATTTTGTTTTACATTAAAACTCAACAAAACATTCTGGTAGATTTGTACTATCTGTTTTATTGCTAAGCATTATAATTATTTCTTTAACCATTATACATATTTAACTGACTATTTGTGTTTTAGATGGCAGTACTGCAGATCACTGGAGGCATGCTGAGACATGAATTAACATTTCTATCACTTGGGAAAGTTACAACATTTTCCGTTGAAAATGGAATAGAAGGTACTGCTAATATTAATGGTTTTATGCAACGTGCGTGTAATGGGTATTGGATGTAATTGATATTCAATGAATAGTAGTGTTACAAAAAGTTAGTGTCATAAAACCCTAACCATTATATTAAGTAAATGGTTCTTATTTACCATTATTAACTTCCATATATTTCATTTAGGCTCATACTTGATAATAAACACTATAAAACGTGCTTATATATCATAATTTTGACTCATATTACAAATTCATATTTTTAGCTGCTCATAAAAATCTCAATTATCAAGTTAGTGTCATGAAACCTAGACAATTAGGTTAAGTAAATGATTCTTATTTACCATTACTAACATCCATATTTGTCATTTAAGCTGATACTTCATAAACACTATAAAACATGTTTTTTATATGATAATATTGACTGATATTACAAATTCATCCTTTGAACTGCCTGTAAAACACTGTATTCTCAACTTATTCTCCAACGGTTATACGTTATTAACTTACTACATTTTTTCAGATGGCAGTATATCAGATCAATCAAGGCATGCTGAGACACGAATTCACATTTCTACCACTAAGGAGAGTATCAACATCCTAGGTTGAAAATGGACTAGAAGATACTGATAATAATATTGGATTTATGCAATGGTTATTGAATATAATTGATACTAAATTAATAGCTGTGAAACAATTGAGATTTGTTAAATATCTGAATAAAATAATAGTAAACAACTTTAGCTTGTATTGTTTATTCTTAAATTTTACCTATGCTATAAATATATTTTATTTTTACTATAATATTTAAATGATCATTATAAAACATTTATAAAACACTCAAATATTAAGTTAATGTTTAGAAGGTTGAACAATAGTTTAAGAAATTTACCATTATTGTCTTTCACGTGTTTCATTTAACCTGGTATTTTGAATACACTATAATACATGTTTTTATATGATAATTTTGACAAATTCCAATTTTAAACTGCTTATAAAACACTCAAAATTATTAAATGTATGCACCGACAGAGGGCGGTAGTGGGGACGACATCCGTCGGCCGATGCCCGATCGCCTCAGAGTAAAACTAGTTGGTTGTGTGCCGTTCGCCGGACGGCCTTTTGACATAATTGACGGTTGTTTTTACTTAGCTATTGGGTGTAGTTGTTGTTCATTTAATAAAGATTTTTGATATTATAAACGAATTGTTCATATTTTATGCCCGAAGTTAACACAAGTAAGTGTCTTGATCCTTGACTACTCGATTACGAAAATGATTCTAATTTATAATTTTTAACTTGCACATGTTTCATTTAACCTGATATTTTTACTTCATAAAAACTATAAAATATGATTTTACAAGTTAATTTTGACGAATAATACAAATTAATATTTTTAGATTCTGAACGGAGTGATGAATGTATTGATTTTACAATGATGTTTGTATTATTTTTGTGTCCGTCATCACTTTTTGGAGTAGTAATAACGCTTCGTTTTTGACTTCAGCCCCTCTTTGAAAAGACAAAATCGATTTTTTGATTTTGCTGCAAGTCAAAAACGAATCATTGTAAATACTTGAAATTTTCAACAAACGTTTATATTAGCGTTATCTATTTGCGATTAAATTTTCAAAATATTTTGACATTTTTTAAGCTACTTATAGATAATTGAAACTTATCGTAGTAAAAAATAAATCAAAAATCGTTAGTCACAATTATTGTTTATAAGCATTTAAAGTTCAAATGTTTAGAAAATATATCAAAATCACGAAAATTTGCAAAGAATTTTGAAGTTGAAAATTCATAAAATCTTTGTGATTTATACTTAAGGTTGGATATACTAGGTTATCCATAAGTTTTCCTTCAAGTAACAGTAAAAAAATAAATCCATTGTCAATATAGAAAACATTTTATGTGCGTATGAAATATAATTTTTTACGAAATCGCGTAAAATAACGATATATTACAATTTAAATATAGGTAATAATATAATATATCCAACTAATTATCATTGACTGACAAATCATCTCCGTTCAGAATCGTTTTTCGTATACAATCCTACCCGTCGTTGCATTCAAATTTAACACATCCATTATAGTGACCAGTGACCTACTCACCATCTCTACTATACACCGGAGCGATAC